>NC_091951.1:314018002-314205502 GCF_031021105.1 Erythrolamprus reginae
CTTGCTGGGGAGAGCTCCACCCCGGGGGATTCTGGCTGTTCTCCCTCTCCCTCGGCCTGATATTCCTCCTCCCCTTCTGCCTGGGCCTCCTCCTCCTCCTCCTGTTCCTCATCCTCCCCCTCTGAGCAGGGAGCCAGCAGAGGTTCAGCCGTTCCCTGAGGAGCCTCAGACGGAATCACAACAGATTATAAAAACTATTATTTTGACAGTGGCATTTTTTTCCTATCATGTTCCTCTAGTTCAAAGTATGCTTTGGCCTGAAATTATGAGAACAGTTGTTTTTATTTCATATACATCTTTTTTCCTGCCTATTGATATCTGAATAACATCCTTCAGGGTTCTCCACCCGGTAACCGACAATTCCTTCCAAATTGAGAAAGGAAGCAACCTTTAAAAAGTATATTGTAACAACCAAAGCTCTGTATATCCTGTTATTCAGGGTCACAAGAATAGCAACATGGAAGCAACTATTTCAAAATCTCAATTATAGTTCTTCTTATTTACATTTTTCAACGAATCCTTTATCTGATTCCCAAGGAATTAGAAGTGGGAAAAATAAAATAAAATTAATTGAAAAAACCCAATAACTAAAATATATAATCCTACAACTCCCAACAATATTAAAATATTCAGATCCCAAATATTATGGCTAGAACTGATTTGGACCAATTCACATAATCTAAGACTTACAAAAACAGTCAAAACTGTGAGTTTAAAACACTGGAGTCATTATTCTACATATTTTAAAAAATCAAAACAAAACACTCAGCCATTTGAACCAAGAATGTTACCACTAACCATCTGCAGACCTATTTTATTAAACACTACACAGAGGCCTCAGATGATAAATTTTGCCTGTAAACAAAAAGACAGGGCTGTTATTTACCTCAGCAACACAGAGATGTGATCAAAAGGAACATGGGAAAAGGTAAAACATGACTTATTTCTCTGCCATTTTCACTTCAAAGATGGGAAGAGACGAGTATTCTTCAGTTTCTCTTTGGAAAATAGAAATGACCCACTTCTCTGCTCCTTTTTTTAATTCTTTAGTACAGTGTTTCCCAACCTTGGCAACTTGAAGAGATCTGGACTTCAACTCCCAGAATTCCCCAGCCAGCATTTTCTGGCTGGGGAATTCTGGGAGTTGAAGTCCAGATCTCTTCAAGTTTCCAAGGTTGGGAAACATTGCTTTAGTACACGGTGTGGCTCGAAGGAGTTATGGAGTCACCTTCTGGCAACGCTTCTGGCTTGCCTCTTTTCAGCTTCTGGGACTATATATGGTCTAGACTGAAGTCTGTGAATTGACCCAAGGGAGAAGGGAAGTGATATGTGGTGTTGACGTCTTGCTGCTCGGGAGGAAGCGTGATGATTTCTTACTCCCATCTGAATTAACAATAATAACATCCCTCAGTCTGGTATGTTCCAGATGTCTCAATCTAGAAGTATTATAATTTCTTAGTCAGGTTTTGATCAGGGAATTATGGGATTTGTATTTCAATATATTTGCAAGACATGATATGCAAAAAAGGGGAAAAAAGCTTTGCGGTGTCATCTTTGTAAGATGACAAAGATCTTCTATTGTGATTTTTATTATATTTTCAGAAGTGATAATTTTGCTATCAAAATAATATCCGTTAGAGAGAACAGGTAAGAGCATCAAATATTTTCATTGTTTATTATAGCGTGGTAATTGAAAGAAAAAAAGCACATGGTTGGGTGGAGGTTGGTGGGAGGGAACTGAGGGCCCAAAGGGCAGAGGGATTGCCTGGCAATCAGAAATGTTGACAGTGTCACCTTAGCACCAACAATAAACTTTTGGTTTCCCTTCAAAGACACACCGATGGGAAAAGAGTGGAAAAGACTAGATTCTAACTGAGACCAATGTACCATCAACATATATGGATATCCCCTCCCCTCCCCTCCCCTCCCTTCCTTTCCTTTCCTTTCATTATTTCCTTTCATTTCCATTCCTCCCTTCTCCTCCCTTTTCTTCCCCCTTCTTTCCTTTCTTTTTCTTCTTTCCTTTCTTTCTCTTCTTTCCCCTCCCTCTTTCTTTTCCTTCTTTCCTTTCCTTTCTTTTCCCCTGTTTCATTCCTCTCCTCTTCTTCCCCTCGCTCCGCCTTCCCTTTCTCCCTTTCCTTTCCCCTGTTCCTTGCCATTCCTCTCTTCCCCTTCCCTTCTTTTCTCTCCTCCTTTCCTTTCCTTTCCTCTCCTCTCCTCTCCTTTCCTTTCTTCTCCTTTCCTTTCCTCTCCTTTCCTTTCCTTTCCTCTCCTTTCCTTTCCTCTCCTCTTCTTTCCTTTCCTTTCCTCTCCTCTCCTCTCCTTTCTTCTCCTCTCCTTTCTTCTCCTCTCCTTTCCTTTCCTCTCCTCTCCTTTCCTCTCCTTTCCTCTCCTCTCCTTTCCTCTCCTCTCCTCTCCTTTCTTCTCCTCTCCTTTCCTTTCCTCTCCTTTCCTCTCCTTTCCTTTCCTCCTCCTCCTTTACTTTCCTTCCCCTCTCTCCCCTTCCTTCCCTCCTCTTTCCTTCAAGCTTTGTAAACAATTATATGTATTAGGCCAGTGATTTTCAACCTTTTTTGAGCCGCGGCACATTTTTTACATTTACAAAATCCTGGGGCACACCACCAACCAAAATGACACAAATCTAATAAATAAATAAATACATACATACATACATACATACATAACCCCCTCCCATATACAATCCCATGTAACATCCCCTTATAAATACAGTCAATCATCAATCATCCCTCCTGAAATTTATACCACTGTCTCATTTCTGGGTACTTCTCTTGTCTTTCCCCCTTTTCTCTCTCATGTTTCTCATTTCTCTCTCTTCCTCCCTTTTTCCCTCATTCCTTCTCCCTCTCACTTCTCTTTTTCCATCCCTCTCTCTCTCCCCCCCTTATGTGTGTGTATGTATACACACTCCAACCATTTCCAAAACCAGTTGAGGGCTGGGTTTTTTTTTCTCTTTTATTCTTTTCAAAAACAGGTGTGGGCTGGGGGGGTTTTCTTATTATTTGGATGCTTTTTACCATATGCTTCAAGAATCACCTCTCTCTCTCTTTTGTTTCACTCTCCTCTCATTCTCTGCCTCAATCATTTTCTCATTTCTCCTTTTTTCTCCCCTTTTTGTTCTCATTTCTCTCACTCTCCTTTCCTCTCCCTATCTGTCTTGCTTTCTCTCTCTCTTGCTATCTTTTTTTCTCTCTTGTTCTCTTATTTTTTTTCTCTCTCTCTCTCTTGTTCTTTCTCTCTCATGCTTTCTCTCTCTTGTTCTTTCTCTCTCTGTTGCTCTCTCTCTTATTTTCTCTCTCTCTCTCTCTCTTTCCTTTCTCTCATTCCCTCTTTCTCTCTATCCTTTCTATCTCTCACTCTTTCCTTCTCTCCCTCCCTTTCTCTCTTTCCTTTCTCTCATTCCCTCTTTCTCTCTATCCTTTCTATCTCTTTCTTTTCTCTCATTCCCTCTTTCTCTCTATCCTTTCTATCTCTTTCCTTTCTCTCATTCCCTCTTTCTCTCTATCCTTTCTATCTCTCACTATTTCCTTCTCTCCCTCCCTTTCTCTCTTTCCTTTCTCTCATTCCATCTTTCTCTCTATCCTTTCTATCTCTTTCTTTTCTCTCATTCCCTCTTTCTCTCTATCCTTTCTATCTCTCACTCTTTCCTTCTCTCCCTCCCTTTCTCTCTCTCTTTCCTTTCTCTCATTCCCTCTTTCTCTCTATCCTTTCTATCTCTCACTCTTTCCTTCTCTCCCTCCCTTTCTCTCTCTTTCCTTTCTCTCATTCCATCTTTGTCTCCTGGGGCTGACTGCGCCTGCCCTGCACCCCCCACCGCAGAGGGAAAGCATTTGGCATCGGCACCGCCAACCCCCCCTCCACAAGCAGCAAAAGCCTCTGCGACTGAGGCGAAAGGCAAACGGCGCACCCCGCCGCTTAGGCTTTTGCTGCTCCTGGGGGGGGGGAGGATTTTCTCCTCCCCACCCCCCACCCCGGCAGCCAAACGTCGCTGGTGCAGGAAAGCAGCGTGTTAAAAGGCGCGCTGCTTTCACGGAAAACAAACCCGGCTTTCCTGGCAACGGAGGATGACAAGCAGGACGAAGCAGGGTGGAGCAACGCGAGGCTCAAGCAGGCAGCTTCCGCGCGTTTCTTTCAGCGGAAGAGGAGGAGAGGGAGCGGATCGGGCGGGCGGGGGCAGCGCCTTCTACTGCCGGCGCCTCCCCGCCCCCACCCCCCCGGGCAGGCAGGGGAATGGGGACTGCGCACCCATGGAAAAGGGCACGCAGGGGGGGTATTTTGGGGTGCGCGGGTAGCGGCGGTGGCGGCGGCGGGCAATAGCCGGGGGGGGGCGGCTTCTGCAAGTGGGAGCTCCAGTCAGCCCTGGAGCTCCCACTTGCAGGAGCCACCTCGCGGCACACCTGGCCATGTCTCGCGGCACACTACTGTGCCGCGGCACACCGGTTGAAAAACACTGTATTAGGCAAATAATGCATTCTTAGAAAATGAAAATGATACCGGGCTGCAGCTAAGGGATTATTTCAAATGCATTCACCTTCTCAGAAAACAAAAAAATAAAAATAAATTAAGATGATAGGGAGCATCCTATGAAAGTTGAAGGCATGATGGGGAGCAATCATCAGCTTGCCTTGTGGTAAATTGATGTTTTATGATATCCTTGGTTTGTATTTTATGAACTAATAAGCTTATCTCAGAATTCAAAAATAATGTGTGATCCTAAGCCATTCTGTGCCGCTCCTACAGTTATGTTTACAATGGATCTCATTTCCCGATCAAATAACAGAATGTACTATTTTTACTTCTGGGGAATTCTGTTGCAAAAGCTGTGAAGACAATTATGGTTTGCTTCATTTCTATAGAAGTCCCGTGGGAGATCAGTCAGTTTTTATTAATGCATCCAACTATGTTGGGAAGGGAAGGAGGGAAAAACCTCCCATACTAGTAGTAGACAGAGAAATATATTTTGTTGGTGAATTGTACTATTGCTAATTCAGTCTGAGGAAATATGCAAAGAATTTGGACTTAGTACTCCATTTAAAAAAAAAAACAATTTAAGCTAGAGTATATAAGCAATGAAAAATAAAATTTCAGTAAAGACATAAAAGTGTCCTGGTAATCAAACCCAACACATTAACAGCATGTGACTCATTTAATCTTCAAAGCTTTACCTTGCAAGTTTTATAATACCTTTAATATTATTTTGCAAGGAAAAAAATATTTCACAAGTCAGATCAATTTCTACTTAACTTTTGAATAGCAATTTTGTATTATTAAAGCAGAGAATAACCTTATTTTTAGCTTCATGGAACGATTGTACTTGTTTAATCATTTTTAAAGAGGCAAAAGTTCTAAATTCCGCCATTTTCATATTATTTATTTATTTGAACCCAGCTGTTGGTGGTGTACTGTATCTTATTAGAAGATCAGAAATAAACATTTAGAGGTGTTAATTTTATAAGAGTTTACACTGGCTTCATTACATTAAGTTAGCAAATCGACTAAACAATGTCGTCTGGCGGGACCCAGGGGAAGAGCCTTCTCTGTGGCGGCCCCGACCCTCTGGAACCAACTCCTCCCGGATATCAGAGTTGCCTCCACCCTCCTTGCCTTTCGTAAGCTCCTCAAAACCCACCTCTGTCGTCAGGCATGGGGGAATTGAAATTTTCCCTTCCCCCTAGGCTTATAGAATTTATACATGGTATGTTTGTATGTATGATTGGTTCTTTAAATTGGGTTTTTTTTAGATTATTTTTAATATTAGATTTGTTTACATTGTCTTTTTATTGTTGTTAGCCGCCCCGAGTCTGCGCAGAGGGGCGGCATACAAATCTGATTAATAATAATAATAATTACACTAGCCAGTTATAACTTTAAAAGTATGCATTAATGCAACTTCTGATGTGGAAGTACTGCTAAACAAAGATTAATTTAGTCTCTCTAAGCAATCCAAACGTCTTTCCCCAGAAGTCTGAATTGCCAAACCCTATTTTTGCCCTATCACCCATGACATGATTGAGATGAAAGAAACTGGAATCTAAGTGAGGCTTGGATAATTACTTAACATTTGTGAGGATGAAAGTCTTAGTGAACAGAAGTTGGTGGCACCATAGATGTGCTGATTATCTTTTATGGTTTCCAAAGTGCGCCAATGGGATGTAGGTTAAAGTTTGAGGTTTTTTTAAAATAATGTTTGAGAATCCTAGGGGATACATGGGTGCCTTAGTAGTTACAAAAGCAATAATTTATGCTTTAAACCTGCCCTCTTTTGAATGTGTTTTTTGACATGCCATGCAAAGCTGAAATAGTCTTAAACTGTTAGATGGTGCACTTCTAGTCTACCAGGGGAAAAAGTATACCATTCAGATGCATTTTGAGACTCTTGTTTCTCATAGAAATCTGTTCCTAAGCCCATTAGCCAGGTAGGATATATTTCTGAATGACTATAAACATATTACATAGGCTGGCAAGACAGCATATTACCATGTTTAGTCCTGTCGACTAAACAATGTTGTTTGGCGGGACCCAGGGGAAGAGCCTTCTCTGTGGTGGCCCCGACCCTCTGGAACCAGCTCACCCCGGAGATTAGAACTGCCCCCCACCCTCCTCGCCTTTCGTAAGCTCTTTAAAACCCACCTCTGCCGTCAGGCATGGGGGAACTGAGACATCTCCCCCGGGCCTGTACAGTTTATACATGGTATGTTTGTGTGTATGTTTGCTTTTAATAATGGGGTTTTTAGTGTTTTTTAAATTATTAGATTTGTTTTTACATTGTCTTTATTATTGCTGTGAGCTGCCCCGAGTCTACGGAGAGGGGCGGCATACAAATCTAATAAATAAATAAAATAAATGCTGGTCTGGGTTCATAGCAATAGCATTTAGACTTATATACCACTCCATAGTGCTTTAACTCTCTAAGCAGTTTACAGCATATTGCCCCCAACAATCTGGGTCCTCATTTTACCCACCACGGAAGGATGGAAGGCTGAGTCAACCTTGAGCTGGTGGTGAGATTTGAACTGCTGAACTGCAGCTAACAGTTAGCTGAAGTAGCCTGCGATGCTGCACTCTAACCACTGCGCCACCCCAGTTTACTATGGTAACAGCACAATCCATAAAGTACAACACACGTTCTTCATACATATGTATGAGCTGTACATCTATTCATTAATGTAACTACATTTTAACTAGTTAGTATAAGAGGAAAATAAAGAGAAAAGATTGCTACAACAGCAATGCTTATTTCATTATGCAAAGTCTGGATTTGCTCAAGCAATAATTTCCCTTATATGCATAACGAGAGTCACTTGTCTCTGGGAAAGTGCACATATCTATTCATGGTTCTAGATTAGGCAATGATTGCAGACAATGTTTTGCTCATAATGAAGAAAGGTTAAAGCTTGGTTTGGATTATTTCTGAGACATAACTCTAAATCGTATTGTTAATGACTTACCTGACTAATATCTGTTACTTGTATATATGTATGTGTATATGTATGTGTGTGTGTGTGTGTATAATATATATATTTGTTTTCGTAGATTTTCACGGGTATATGTATGTAGATTGTTCTGAGTTCGGGTTTTGCCCCGTGTAATATTTTGAGTGTCTATGCGACGTTTCGGTGAAATCACATTCACCATCATCAGGCTGAAGTTTTAAGCTTCGTGCTGTTGTAAATATGGAAATAATATATAATCCCAGTAAGGGTATGGCTAGCTGATGAGACTAGCCGAAATAGCACTATCCTAGTCTCCCTTAATTTTAAAAATTCAGCAAAAACATATATATGTTTTTTATGTCGGATCACCCTGATATATTGAAGGAACGTCACAGCTCCTTTTTGCCTCTAGGCCCAACCCAGGGCCATTTCAAGGCAGTTAATTTATTCATAGCTGACAACTATATTCTGTATGTATCACATGTTTTTTGCTGAAATTTTAAAATTAAGTGAGACTAGGATGGCACCATTTTGGCCTTGTTATATATATACATATATATACATATATATATACATATATATGGTGAACCAACCAACCAAACCGAACCAAACCAAACCAAACCTTTATTATGGTCATAGATCAAACCAAATCTTTTATACTGTCAAATGATTTATTCAGCTTCTTTGCTCAGGTCCACATAGGCTCATTCACCCTCAATTGTACTGGATGGAGGAACAGTAGGACTCCATTCACTGAAAGATGCTGTATTTATGGTTTAAATGAAAGGAACTTTTTTCACATGTATATTTCCATTTCCTCTGTATACGTGCCAGCATAATTTTACCTCCATTTAAAAAACCTACATTTGGTATAAGGGAGTAATGATCCATTTTCTACTTCCTGATTGTAACCTATCATCAATTTGCTAAGTTTCTATCCGCTGCAATTCACATAAGAAAACATAAGATGTTCTAAGCTTGGACCAATATGACCAATACAGTGATACGAAATGTGTTTGCTATGGTAACTTTATTTTATTCCAATTTTTGTTTTTTGTTTTATTGTATTTAACTTTTTTCTACTCTGGTTTTAAATCTAAACTTACAACACTTATGCTTATTTTAGCTGCATATGTTTTTGAGTTTTTCTTTTGCTGGTCATTGAATGTAGCTAAATAAATTTGATTTGACGTGGTTTGTACATTACTCTTTCAATTTCCTCTCTATTTTTCTGCTCCATCTTGCAGGAATTTCTACAGACCAATTCAATGAAGTTGATATAAAGTGACACAAATTACGATATAATAAATAAATATGAGTAAGAAACGTTCTTTTGCTTACAGAGGTATGAAATATTTTTTTAAAATCTCAGGCTTACAGTGGTAATTAAAATGGTTGTTATTGCTGCATCCCATGGATATATTTATTTCATCAGGAAAGTTACACTATTTATAAGGTAAAAGGGCATTTAAAATGAAACTTCTGTCATTACAATCTGTGGAATGAGAATTGTTCTATATGATAATGATACAATATCTAAAATAAATTCACCCCTCTGAACGAGTTTGTTTTACTATGGTTAAACTCTTGTATTATGGAAATAATGTAGAAATATTTCAATAATAACTATAATTTGAATGAATATGGAGCATAATAGTTTCATACTAAGCACAGCAACGGTTCAGCATAGTCTATAAAAAAAATTGTTCCTATGGCAACAATATGGAACTTGAATTGAGGTCTTAACCAATGTTGCAAATGATGCTATTTTATTTTAGCCGGCTGCTTGTAATTAGTAGATGTATATGGAAATGTGTGTCTCTAATAAGACGTTGTGAGAATCTTATATTTTTCATCTACTTTCAAATATCTGAACTGCCTGATTTTTTTTTAAAAAAAAAGAGTTCCCAATCAGGGTTTTGAATCAATTGAAAGTGAAATTGTCTTCTTGTTTGTGCTTGTTTGAAGTCGTTGGAGCTTTATTACTACCGCTGAGCTTGTAATAAAAATGGGAATGTGTCACATTCTGATGGGTTCTGTCACACTTGGATCTTTTTCTCATTTTCATTTGATAACTACATCACTAACATATCTCAGCAACCTCTGTTACTGGTATGATCTCATGACTTGTCCTTCATCTGATCCATTGTCCATGTCTAAAGTAGCCTGAAGTCATTCTGATCTGTAGTCTGTACCAGTGTTAAGGTTCCCCTTAAATACTTCACGGGGCTTGCAATATATACGCTCATAGTTTTATTCATCGGAGTTAGACAAACATTTAACGTAGACAATTCTGTTGTCTAACTCTATCAGAAAAATTCATTTTGGCTATATCAACCATTTGGTCAGTAGTGCAGTCTTAGGATTTCTGTTGTCCCCTTAGGGTGGTATAGTGACCCTCTGTTCACCCAGATCACTAAGGCAGAGGCAGACTTTGATAGAGGCTTTATTGTTATGCTAAGTCCCTAACAAATGGCCCTATATCTTCGGGACCGCCTTCTGCCATACGAATCCCAGCGACCGATTAGGTCCCACAGAGTTGGCCTTCTCCAGGTCCCATCGACAAAACAATGCTGTCTGGTGGGACCCAGAGGAAGAGTCTTCTCTGTGGTGGCCCCGATCCTCTGCAATCAACTCCCCCCGGAGCTTAGGACTACCCCCACCCTCCTTGCCTTTTGCAAACTCCTTAAAACCCACCTTTGCCACTAGGCATGGGGAAACTGATTCCCCTCGGCCACTCCGTTTTATGTTTGGTTTGTTTAGGTTGTATGAGTGTTTTTAATCAAGGGTTTTTGCTTTTTTAATCATTGGATTTGTAGTTTGGATTTGTGTTGTGAGCCGCTCTGAGTCTTCAGAGAGGGGCGGCATAGAAATCTAATAAATAAATAAATAATGGCCAGTAAAGCTCCACTCCAAACTTCCCTGACCGCAACCACTCACAGTCCCACAAACAAAATCCAATAATCATCCAATTTTGTGAATATTCCCTGTCAGCCTGTGGAAATGTCAGATTCAGAAGATGAACACATAGAAGCTGTCTATTACCCTGATTTAAGAGATGCAGGAGAGAATAGTGGCGATGAGAATTTAATATTTATTTATTTATTTATTTTATTTATTTAGATTTGTATGCCGCCCCTCTCCGCAGACTCGGGGCGGCTCACAACAAGTGAAAAACAATTTATAACAAATCTAAATTTCTACTAAAAACATTTAAAAACCCCATTTTCTAAACACACATACATACACACATACCATTCATAAATTGTATATGCCCGGGGGAGATGTCTCAGTTCCCCCATGCCTGATGACACATGTGGGTCTTAAGGAGCTTACGAAAGGCAAGGAGAGTAGGGGCAGTTCTAATCTCCGGGGGGAGTTGGTTCCAGAGGGTCGGGGCCGCCACAGAGAAGGCTCTTCCCCTGGGGCCCACCAACCGACATTGTTTAGTTGACGGGACCCGGAGAAGGCCCACTCTGTGGGACCTAATCGGTCGCTGGGATTCGTGCGGCAGCAGGCGGTCTCGGAGGTATTCTGGTCCAGTGCCATGAAGGGCTTTAAAGGTCATAACCAACACTTTGAATTGTGACCGGAAGTTGATCGGCAACCAATGCAGACTGCGGAGTGTTGGTGAAACATGGGCATACCTAGGTAGGCCCATGACTGCTCTCGCAGCTGCATTCTGCACGATCTGAAGTTTCTGAACACTTTTCAAAGGTAGCCCCATGTAGAGAGCATTACAGTAGTCGAACCTCGAGGTGATGAGGGCATGAGTGACTGTGAGCAGTGAGTCCCGGTCCAGATAGGGTCGCAACTGGTGCACCAGGCGAACCTGGGCAAACGCCCCCCTCGCCACAGCTGAAAGATGGTTCTCTAATGTGAGCTGTGGATCGAGGAGGACGCCCAAGTTGCGGACCCTCTCCGAGGGGGTCAATAATTCCCCCCCCAGGGTAATGGAAGGACAGATGGAATTGTCCTTGGGAGGCAAAACCCACAGCCACTCCGTCTTATCCAGGTTGAGTCTGAGTCTGTTGACACCCATCCAGGCCCCAGAAATTCCCTTGGATGATAATATACATAGTGATACTTCTTCACTTAATGGGGGTATAGCAGATAGTCCTTGGTTAAATGCCAAATTTAGAAGGTCAGAGAAAAGGAGGGAAGAACTTGTGGAATAATATTCCGAGTGTGTAATTAATTAATTACCTCACATCCGGAATTAACCGGAAGAGACTGATACTTTTTTCAAAGTGAAATAAACAAGATGGATGCTTTTGCTGTTTCTCTGGAAAAGTGAGTCTTTGCTTTGCATGACTGTTTTTAAGTAGCATTAACCTGTCCCAGAGATAAGGAGATGTTTGAAGTCACCAGTCTGTTAATTTAGAAAGAATTATGATTCTAGTTTGGAATGCATTTTGCATGCCGGAGATATACTGACAAATTCCAATGTGGAAGAAAGTAAAATAAAGAGGTGCTATTTTGAAAATTACAAGTGTGTAAAGAGTGTATTCTTGGAACAGCCAGCCAAACCAGAACACCCAAAATCATAAAGGCAGAGAGGAAGTCCAAAAACAAGGTGCAAGTCCCCAAGACAAGATCTGTAAGTCATATACAAGACTTAAGGTCCACAGGCAAGGTTTGAAGTCCATGGCAGAACCACAATGCAGAGCGGAGTTTTTCCAAGGCCAAGAAAGAGCATAACGAAGCAAAACAATTGTTCCTGACAAAGACACCCTTCCCCAGCCTCTGCTTAAACCAGTGCTTCTCAATTATTTTTTGTTACCCCCCCCAGGAAGAAGTAAACATTTTGCGCCCCCCACAAACTCTTTGGTGGGACGATTGTTTGCAATATTTGGCATTTTTTTGCTGAAAAAACTCAAGAGGCTTATCAGCATGATTGGGGTGTAATGTGTTTAAGTGATACCTTAATTTATTTGGCTTCGTGCTGTCCGCTGCCAACATTTTTATTAAATGTATTTATTAAACTTTTCCGTTAAAAAAAAAACAATACATGATCGTATTTACAGATGAATCTACATCATATATACATTCCTATCAACATTATCTTTTGATTGCTTTTAGATTTCTTGATGTTTTGTTTCAAAGTTTAGTTTGAGTTTCTTTTTTTTGTCCATTGGTACCATTTTGTCCAGATTTCATAGTAGTCCGATTCTTTTCGATTTTTGAGTTCCATTGTTAATCTGTCCATCTCTGCGCAGTCGTATATTTTCTTAATGATCTCGTTGTCTTCAGGTATTTGCGGGTTTTTCCAGTTCTGTGCAAATACAATCCTTGCCGCTGTTATTATATGCAAGATTAAATATTTTACATTTTTAGGATAAGTCCCTCTCATAATACCCAGTAGAAAAAACTCTGGTGTATATTCCATTTTTGTATTTGTTATTTGACACAACCGATTATTTATTTTTTTCCAATGTTTTCTTGTCTCTGGACATAACCACCATAGATAAAAGAAGGTGCCGGCTGCCAACATTTTTAGATACAGTAAACATACCAGTCTTTCCTCGTCTCCCACCGTAGTCACAATGAAGCCAAGTGCTATGTATGCTTTGTCATATTTCCTTATCTTAGCTTTCGGGAGACTTAACATTTGTCTCATTATCTCCGTCTCTCTCCTCCTTTCTTTTCATCTGTTAAATATTTTTCCATGGTGTCTCTCAAGGGTTTGTTATCTGCACTTCATATCTCCTGCTCTGGGCTGTGTGCTATTGTTCGGTGCAAAAAACCCCTACTTCCTGATATGTGACCCCAGGCAAAAAAAAAAAGTTCCCTGGGGTCACATATCCCCTGGCATTGCTCTGAATATAGAAACAATTTCCCAAACTTCCAAATTTTCCTGTTTTATTTCTCTTCTCTTGGAATCTGTAGTGCTAAACTAAGAGAATTGCTCTAGGTAAACTGGCAAACAGATTTATTTATTTATTTATTTATTTATTTTATTTTGTCCAATACATAATACACATTGAAGAGAATAGATATGTAATAATATAAATAAATAAAAGAATAGAACAAAAGACAATGGCTTCAGCATTCAAATAATATATGTTTATGGGCTCATTCTCAGAGCACTGCTGATTATTATTGTTGTTTTGAAAATAATGCAAGAATGGTAGCTCCTGATAATGGTTCCAGGAAAATGAATACAGCAAAAGCTTCATTCTTATATTAAAATTGTGAGAGACTCTCTACAGATCAAGCATAGTTTTGTATTCTCTTATTTTCTTACTTCATTAATGGTGACAGTTTGTTTCATCAACGTTAAAATAAAGAAGAAGGGATGTGAAAATATTTCTAGATGCTGTCACTTCTAAGGAAGAAATCCCAGTTGACTTTTATATGTAGGCTCAGTACATATTAAATTTATAGCATTCTCCTCAATATAAATGTAAATTATTTTTGCCTCTGCAGAGGTAGAAGTTACACCAGTTTAGGAAATATCTCCCCCTATATGTCTCCTGGAGGATTATTAACTGTGCAACATTGGATTCGCGGAAGATATACTCCCATGGTGGTGAACCTATGGCATGCATGACTTCAACTTTCTGGAGGGTGAGGGGAGGCCGTTTTCTCCCTCCATAGGCTTCAGGAAAGCCTCCAGAGCCTGTGTATGGTGAAAAATGGCCCAACGGGCCTAGCGGATGTTCGGAGCCTTCAGTGAGGCCTGCATGCATGCGTAGAGGCAACATGGGAGGTTGTGCATGCATGTGCATGGGGAAGGGCAATTATATATATATATATATATATATATATATATATATATATATATATATATATATATATATACATATATATATATATATAGTGTTTTGTTCTGAAGAATACTCAGCAAGTTGTAGAATGTAGAGTAGATTCAAACTTTATCCCAAAATGGATTAAGAATTATCCAAAGACCACCCTTATGTCTTTATCTATCTCTATCCCTTTATTATCTATCTATCTATCTATCTATCTATCTATCTATCTATCTATCTATCTATCTATATCTATCTAATCTACCTATCTACCTACCTACCTATCTACCTACCTATCTATCATCTACCTACCTACCTACC
Source organism: Erythrolamprus reginae (assembly GCF_031021105.1). NCBI lineage: Eukaryota > Metazoa > Chordata > Lepidosauria > Squamata > Dipsadidae > Erythrolamprus > Erythrolamprus reginae. The sequence continues at coordinate 314,032,527 of NC_091951.1, forward strand.
TATCTATCACATACCTACCTACCTACCTATCTATCTATCTATCTATCTATCTATCTATCACCTACCTACCTACCTACCTACCTACCTACCTACCTACCTACCTACCTACCTATCTATCTATCTATCTATCTATCTATCACCTACCTACCTACCTACCTACCTACCTACCTATCTATCATCTACCTACCTATCCATCTATCTCTCTCTGTCTATCATCTATCTTAAAGCTGTTTTTGTGCTTCTAAAATTATAGTTCTGTGCTAATGTTTCAATAATTTTGAAGCAAATTTTTGCCAATTTATTTCAGCATTTTGGTATTATAATTGCCCCATTCCAATAAGTTACAAGACTTTTTCAATTCCTTTGGAGCTACACTGTTGTTATTTAAAGATGAATAACTACATCTTTAAGTAAAACCTGATTTTCGTCAATGCTTGTGATAGCTGGTGTATTGTGTTAATTTTTTCTTTGTTTGAATTCAGGAAACCCATAATCGTTATGGAGCACTTTTGTCAACATTATGTTCATACCAATACTTTGGGGCATGAAATCCATATATTTTATTTGAAGCTCAATGTATCATTTCTTCTCCCTACTCATGTTTTTTCATATAATCTGTTAGAGATATTTTGCTTTGGCCACTTACTTACTTGTTTGTTTGTCTGTCTGTTTGGTTTGTTCAGTTTGTTTGTTTGTTTGTTTGTTTGTTTGTTTGTATGCCGCCCCTCTCTGTGGCTGATCCCTTTGGTGTTCAACAAACTTTTTTCTTTCTTTCCAAATCTGCATTGGTGCTCCCTTCAAGAGTTAACCTTTTTAAATTTATTTATTTTTTATTTATTTATTTTGTCCAATACACAATGAGAGTTTTAGTGGGTATATATATATGTATATATACACACATAGTAAAATACATGATGAAGGTTATAAAGGTTATAGAGGAGATACTCATAGTAAAATATATCTATGAAAGAATAGAAAAGAAGATATAGTAATAGAACATATCAATGAAAGAATAGAAGAAGAGATATAGGAATAGAAGAAAGGTATAGGAGAGCAATAGGATAGGGAACGGAAGGTACTCTAGTGCACTTGTACTCGCCCCTTACTGACCTCTTAGGAATCTGGATAGGTCAACCGTAGATAATCTAAGGGAAAAGTGTTGGGGGTTTGGGGATGACACTATGGAGTCCGGTAATGAGTTCCACGCTTCGACAACTCGGTTATTGAAGTCATATTTTTTACAGTCAAGTTTGGAGCGGTTAATATTAAGTTTAAATCTGTTGTGTGCTCTTGTGTTGTTGTGGTTGAAGCTGAAGTGGTTTCCCAAAGGCCACAGAAATCATGAAAAATCATGAAAGCTGGACATCACCAGCAAGCTTAAGCATCAGAAACTAAATCAGAGTCCAAGGCAAAGTATTCCTCAAAGTTCCACAGTATTAGCAGAGCTATGTTGGCACATCTGGGAAGTCCCAGGGGTTTCTCCCACCAGTTGAAAGTTCAAGCTCTTGTCCCCACCCCCCCAAGTCCATCATGTTGACCAATCTTCATTTGACAATTTGGCAGAAACTGCCATCTCTTTCTGTGCAGGTGCAGGAGTGAAAAGACAAAGGCAAATAACATTGACAATCTAGAAGGAATTTGTTTTGGCTACATGCAGAGACATCCTTCATACCCCTCCCAAATTCCCACAGCTAAGAATACATTATAAAATAGCATAAAGTGTGGCAGGCCAAAGACCCCAACTAAAATGCCTTCGGTCTGACAACTGTATTAATAAACATAATATATTGGTTTCATATTTATTACAGAAGGAGAACTACTTAAGTTATCTCCAATTTCTTTAAAAAAAACATGGGACATCAATAAAATAAATAATTCATTTTAATATTGAGATATTTATTTATGAAATTTCCACTCCTGAACATTTTAACTTGTTATTTGATTTCTCAGCTACATCAGCTTCAGCTTTCTAAACTATATCAGCTTGTCTAATTATTAATTATCCTAGGATGGAAACAACTATTATAGCACCATTTTACCTGAACCTAAAATTTATGGGTAATAATAATAATAATAATAATAATAATAATAATAATAATTGTATGTGTATGTGAATATGTCTATGTCTGTGTCTGTGTATGTGTATATTTATATGTACTGTATATATAAAGTTACAAGTTACAAAGTCTGAAAGAAACTCTATGAATTTAAACATCAAACAGTAGACCTATGGCCAATCTTCTATAATGGACTATTTCTGCATACAAATTTATTCTCTAGCATAATGCTTAGTGCACAGATTCCTCCATTCAGATTATCAGGGAAAGCTACTTTAAATATCATTCCGTTCCAGATAAATGTACAATTGCAATAATAGAAATCCATAATTTATTTTATGTAAATTCAAAGCAGCTTGCTTAGTTCTTTGAATATTATTAACTTTCTGAGTGGTTCATTTTCTTAGTTACAATAATGACTCCATGATTTAGATATAAAATTGTGCAGTACATATATTAAATGCCTTATGACGTTTTCACCTTCATCTCTTCTCTATGGCAGAGATAATTACTGTTGATATTCTTGGAAAATACTGATATTCTTAATATTAAAAAAAATCTTTTTGGAAAAGAAAGAAACTTGTAAAATATAACCTATTCAGTTATGCGTTATTTTTCCTGAAAAATAGGATTACAATAATCACACACTTACAATAACAACAAATTCATTTTAATTAATATTGCCAATATGTGACAAGTAAAGTATCATTAAAGCATGAAGGATATTAAAGCTGCTTATGTGCTGCACGCTGTTAGTATCTCATGCTCCAAATTTATTCAATATATTTCAAACTGAAATTTGCAGAGTCTGTGCCATGCTTGAAAAATTTAATGCCTTCATAAATACCAAATGCCCCAGTGTATCAAATTATTTGAAAAATATGTTGAAAATACAGGAAAATAGATGCATGATTTATCAGCAGGAAATATTTTGTTTTTATTCAGGGAAGTGAACAGTATAATATTATTTCCTCATATAAAATGCATTCTATTAATCTTACATTCCCCTCAGAATAATTTCATACTATTAGAAGCTTTTATCTAGTGTTCTCCAAGACATTTCCACAAACTACTCTAATTTTAAGTTTGCTTTTCTGCCTTTCCCATTAGAGCCCCATTGCTCTTTTAAAAAAAGAAACCAGGTATTTTATTTTTCTTTCAGAGTAATAATAAATCCGAGTTGTGAGCCAGTTCCAGATTTTCACCATATCTATGATAATAAGGCTAACCTGTCCCAAGCACTGTTTGCTGTAGGCTGCGCGCGTGAGCGCGCGCGCCCCCCAAAATACCGCCCCGCGCACCCTTTTCCATGGGCGCGCAGTCCCCATCCCACTGCCCCCCACCCGATCCGCCCCCTCTGCTCCTCCGCTGCCTCCTGCCTTTGGGCGCGGCTCCTCCCGCACCCGGAACGCACGCCCTGCCTGTCTCACAGTCCCTTTGCCGAGAGCACTTTCATCCCAGGCTCTCAGCAAGGGGGTTGCAGAGAGACGGGGCAGGCGTTCTCTCAGCGGAGGCCGGCGAAGGTGATATTCAATGTCAGGGGCGCGCGCGGGGTTGCGCAAGCTCCCTATCTCCATACCAGCCCACTCGTAACATTCAAAATAAGAAAAACTTTCGCCAGCGAAGGCTTTTCTTATTTTGAATGTTCCGAGTGGGCTGGTATGGAGATAGGGAGTGTGCGCAACCGCGCGCGCGCCCCCGACATTGAATATCACCTTCACCAGCCTCTGCTGAGAAGAACGGAGAGAGAACGAGAGTGAGTGAGAGCAACAGACAGCAAGATAGAGAGAAAGTGAGAAAGAGAGAGAGAGAGAAAGGGGGGAGAGAAAGAGATAGCAAAAGAGAACAAGAGAGAGAAAGAATGTGAGAAAGAAAACAAGAAAGAGTGAGAGAGAGACAGAAAGCAAGAGAGAGAGAAAGAAAACAAGAGAGAAAGTGAGAAAAAGAGAGAAAGCAAGCGGGGGAAAGAGAGAGAAAGAGAGAGAGAGAAAGAAAGAGAGAGAGAGATGAGAGAGGAAGGAAGAGAGTGTGAGAGAGGAAGAAAGCAAGAGAGAGAGACAGAGAAAGCAAGAGAGAGAGAGAGAGAAGAGTGGAAGGAAGAGATAGAGAGAAATGATAGAAAAAAGGGGAGAAAAGAGAAATGAGAAAATGATTGAGGCAGAGAATGACAGGAAAGAGAGAAACAGAGAGAGAAGTGACTTGATTTAAAGCATATGGTAAAAGCACTTAAATAATAACAGAGGAAAAAAACCCAGCCCTCACCTGTTTTTATTAATAGTTATGTTTTTGGTTTTGCTGGTTGATTTAGTTTTAATAGTAATGGATTTTGGGTTTTTTAAATTATTAATTTCTTTTAATAAAAAAGGGATTTTTTTCTTATGTATGTATGTATGTATGTATGTATGTATGTATGTATGTATGTATGTATGTATTTATTTATTTATTCCGCCCAGTCCCAAAGGGACTGTCGCTCAGGCACTATACTTTTCCGCCCACACCGAACAAAAATTAGAGGGTACATTGGTCCCAAGTAACTCTGTTGAGGATGAAGCTAAAAGTCCTATCAATCTGTAGCATATGCAAGTCAATTCCCCCTGTGTGCAAAACAGAAGCAAGAGTTGAAAGCCAATTAAAAAATAAATAAATAGAAATGATTGTGTGAGATTAGCTTAGCCGGTTCTATAATATAGTATAATAATTTCAGATAAAGGAGACTATTGACAACAACTAATTACAGCTATTATCTATCAAATTATATTGATAGATATGAATTGGAAAAATATATTCATTGGTTCTGCCGAAAGAAAGAAAAAAAACCTGTTAATGACTCACTATATTAAAGATCTGCTGTAAATTAACAAAGATCTTTCCAGAAGCGGTCACCTAAATTGCATGCATAAATCTTTTTGGGCAGGCCTATGAAGGTGTAATGAAATCAGACCTGTTATTTGCGGTTGCTTAAGTGCCCATCTGTACAAATAAATTTGTGGGATTTCTTTGACTTATTGGAGGAGGAAAATAATTTCTGCAGATGGGTCTCACTATCAATGGACAAAAGGACAGAATCATCAGCTGGTGGTCCAGGCATATGAACTATTGCTTGTGTCAATTTCTATCACTATAAGCATATACAGTGGTACCTCGTCTTACGAACTTCATTCGTTCCGTGACAAGGTTCGTAAGTAGAAAAGTTCGTAAGATGAAACAATGTTTCCCATAGGAATCAATGTAAAAGCGAATAATGCGTGCAATCCCAAAACATGCAGTGTTCCCAGTGGATTACATGATGATGCTGGTCAACTTTATAACTAATAACTTTAAGAGAAATATAGCTTTCAAGTTATTTGTAGGCCCCCCAAAACATAACAAGGAGAAGAGTAAATATTGAAGTCAGACTATCATCACACAAATTGCAGGGAGATAGGAGTAAGAAAAAGAATATTAAGAATCAAAACTTGATGCCCTGATTAACTAGATAGTTAGCCATATCTGAAAGATGATCTGCAGCCTAATACAAACCCCTGTTTGTCTCTGGATCTTTCTCAGCTTCTTGGGATCAGAGCAGAAGTACTAAACATGTTGGGAACCAGGGGTGGGCTATTGCCCAAATGCAGTGGGGTAGCGAAAATGGGGCTCTACCCCAGAGCAACCAATTTGCACTGAAAGATGTTGAAAGAAAATGCAGGGTGTGTTGCATAAATGCAGGGTGTGTCTTCGGAGGGGGGCGGCATACAAATCCAAATAATAAATAAATAATAAATAAATAAGCCACAGCTACAGCGTGGTAGTAAAAAATTTGGTAGTCCTTCACTGTAATGGGAACATACTACATCCCAGCTCAGGCACCGCAACTTCTTTCTTGATATTTCCAGAGTACTCCCTTCATCTTTAACAGAAAACAAAGCTTTTTTTCCCCAAGCACAAGGAGAGTTGGAGGAGAATCATTCTGTATAGTACTCCTGTGCCAAAACCTTAGCTATAGTATGTATCAGGAGTCAGATACAATTCATTGATCTGGGAATATTAGTTGGCTGACAGCTACCTTGCAATAGTGATAGTGAACTGCTTAGAGTAGGAACCCCCCCCCCCCTAAGCAATAACTATTTCAAGAGATCTTTCACCAATGTACAGAAATGGAAATGTTTCTTTGTCTTTGTCAACAAAGTATTTCTTTGAACATTTTATCCAATCTTTTCTTCCCGTACAAAGTGGAAACTTTTCAGCATAAGTGCTCTTGAGATGAAGGGAAGACGTGACATGTAAGAACAAGATTGTTTCCTGTTAGCAAAAACTTGCATATCTACATCTTACCGAAACTTGCTCTGAAAACGAATTCTCCATCAGATCTGTAGATCAGCATGTTCCTTATCAATATTTTCATAGGCCCCTTTGTGATGAGAGAGACTTTGTAGAAAACTAATCAGATTTACTTGAGTTGTTCTTCTGTGCTATAATGTTCTAGGCATTTCCTTTCTTTTCTTTGTTTTAAAAATAAAATTTGTAGCATTAATGTTTGTTTTAGCAGTGTTTGCTATTAATTTCAAGGGTATGGTTTATTAAGATTTCATGGAAGTGGTTATCTTCTATTTTTATCGTACCTTTTTATTTTAGTATATTTAATAAAACTTCAAAGAAATAATAACTATCGCGAATGCCGAAGTCTTTAAATTATAGTTTAGTTGGACATATCTGGGATTTAGATAAAGTGGAGTGATTTCACATTGGCTTTTTTCTTTTTCTTTTTTTAAAAAGCTTCTTGGATAACTAATTCCATCCTGTGGTTTCGGAATAGATCATACGACTTATCTACAGTTGAATAACTTGAAAAACACAGCAAAATCATTTGATGATTTGCCATCCCCAAAATTATTCATTTTTTCTCCTTCAAAAGTTATTCTTTAATTTTTATATGAGTATCCATGGAAACATGAATATTGTATTAAAGAATGAGACAACAATGTACAATAATATTTGAAAAACCATTGATCTCTTAGAACTGAGACAGATGAGGTATAATTTGTTTTACTTCTTTTTAAATTTCAAAACAACATAAAAGAGTTTACTTAATTTTTTTCCTGTAACTACATACTGTACACAAATCCTATGGTTTAATGCAGAGGTGGGTTCTTACCAGTGCGTTCTGTTGCGGGCACTCTGGTAGTAGCCTGCTGGTGACGAAATTTAGATGTGACGGCTCTGGTCCTGTCTGTGCCAGTCTGTGTGTGACACCACTTTTTTTGGTAATTTTCAGCGATTTTTTGGCTCTCTGAGCATGTGTGGAAATAAAATTGTCCGTCTGAGCATGCACGGAAGTAAAATCGCGCATGTGAATATGTGAAATGTCGCGATATGCACTGGTAGCAAAATGTAAAAGGCATCCTCCCACTGATGACTTTATGACTGTAACTTGTTGCTTTAGCCATAGAATTTATATTAATGCAGTGGTACATCTACTTAAGAACTTAATTCGTTCCGTGACCAGGTTCTTAAGTAGAAAAGTTTGTAAGCAGAAGCAATTTTTCCCATAGGAGTCAATGTAAAAGTAAGTAATGTGTGCAAACCCATTAGGAAAGGAATAAAAGCTCAGAATTTGGGTGGGAGGAGGAGGAGGAAGCAGAGGAAGAGGACAGTCGCTGCTGGAGGAAGAAGGTGGGGTGAGGGGAATAAAAAAAATCCAAAATTTTAAGGTTTTAAAAGAAAAGTGGGACTCTGAGGCGGCGACGCAAGCCTGCCTCCCATACACTGCGCCAGAGATTAAAAACCCATGGGGAATGGCAGGAAACTGGCTGGGCCTTCCTGCTACTCTCAAATTTCCTGGGAAATATTTTTAGGCTCAGGTTCTTAAGTAGAAAATGGTTGTTAAGAAGAGGCAAACAAAATCTCGAACACCTGGTTCTTATATAGAAAAGTTCTTAAGTAGAGGCGTTCTTAAGTAGAGGTACCATTGTATTGATTGTTTCCTGATTACTTATTTGTGTCCTATGACAATCATTATGTGTTGTACTTCATGATTCTTGATGATATATCTTTTTCTTTTATGTACACTGAGAGCATATGAACCAAGACAAATTCCTTGTGTGTCCAAACACACTTGGCCAATAAAATTCTATTCTATTCTGTTCTGTTCTGTTCCGTTCCGTTCTGTTTCGTTTCGTTCCACGGTTGACCTCTCCAGATTCCTAAGAGGTCAGTAAGGGGCGTACATAAGCGCACTAGAGTGCCTTCCGTCCCCTGTCCTATAGTCTCTCCTATACCTCATATTTCTTCTCTACTATATCCTCTATAACCTTCATTGTGTATTATTGTGTATTGGACAAAATAAATAAATAAAAATTCCATTCCAAAACTCATGATTTGCATTGCCTTGCAAGCATGCCAATTCATCTCATCATAAGGCTGACGAAAGTGTTTAGCTTGAATCTTCCATATAAACAATATTTATTCATCATTGACTTGGTTATTTGTCTTATCTTGCAAATGCTCAACAGCATTGATCTTCAAAAATAAAGGTAATTGATATTTATCTTCCTGTGATATTTAAATACCCATCTTTCTCTTTCAGGAAGAAGAACCCTCTTTCAAAGTCTGAACTTTAAAGTGCTGTGCTTTGCAGGGATTTGTTTTGAAGAGACACTTCAGGTTCTCAAGCCTCGCTCCTCCGTAAGCTCTCTCTCTCTCTCATCAAACTATCCGAAGCTCTGAAGTATAGGAGAAATGAGTATAATCAGTCACTATAATTAAATGTTTCATATTTTATAAGAAAATGCAGAATTAGGAGTTTCTGCTTTCTAGCACACACTATCTGTCTCAGTACAGCTGTTATATGTGAATGCATTAATTCAGGCAGCAAGTTTTTCTGTTCCAAATCCTCTCTTTATAAAAAGCTACTTCTGTTTTGTTGTGGTTAGCTCTGGCCCAGCTCTTGCCCCAAGGACTGTGGATGTGGGGGAGACATCCACATGCTGCAGGCCTGTTTTCCCCCCAGTGGAATCTGCTGATGAAGGCTCCTCTGACCAAGAAGACATGAGTGACAGGGAGGAGGAGAGCGTGGCAGACAACTCAGAAGGAGATCAATTATCTAGCTCCTCCTTGGATTCAGATCAAGAGTTAATGATACAGCCACGCATGCGGAGAGCGATGCATAGGCAGCAACAACTGAGAGATTATTATCAAAGAAAATGAGGCCACCTGTGGTTGGGTGGGGCTGTGATAATTAGTGAGGCTGCTATAAATAGCAGCCTGTGGGTTTGGCCATTGTGGGGGATTATCTGATCATTGTGTTTCGTGCCTGCTTTGCTGACTTTGACCTTTGTGTGCTGATTTCCCCCCGCTTTGAAACTAAACCAGAGCAAAGTGTGTTTCACTTTGTGGAAGAAGAAGGACTGTGAATTGTCTCACAGCTGCAAGCTAAGTATCACAGAACTGATAAGGGACTTGTACAAATTACCAATTTGTTTGGAGACGAGTGCTCTTTGCTATACAAAAAGAGTGCTTCGTTTATTTGCATTTTCGGTATAAAGAACATTGTTTTGAATTTTCAAAGGTGTGTGTGTCTGAAATTGTATCTGTGCATTTTCGGGAGGATTCTACCAGAGAGCTCGACAGAACATGTTTAATCTAGGGTGAAATGTTAGCAAAGATGAATCTCCATGTGTTCTGCTTGATAGGTACAGTAGAGTTAACCGTCATAGTGTGTTGAGAAAGTCTAGTTATGGTTCCCAATGTAAATTTGGTTTCCATCTAGTTATTTATTTGGGTGCCTTCAAACCAGTGTTGATTTCTGGCAACTACCTGAACAAGTCTCTGCAGTTCTCTTTCTACATTGACTTGCCATTGTTTCCTAGAGCTCAGAGACAGAGAATGCCCAGTTGGTTTTATGTCTCTGGTAGGATGAGAACTAGAACTAAGGAGAATTTTCCTGACAGTGAGGACAATTAATGGAATAGAATTTAGAATAGAATAGAATTTTATTGGCCAAGTGTGATTGGACACACAAAGAATTTGTCTTGGTGCATATGCTCTCAGTGTACATAAAAGAAAAAGATACATTTGTCAAGAATCATGTGTTACAACACTTAATGACTGCCATAGGTGTCAAATAAGCAATGAAGAAACAATCAATATTAATAAAAATCTTACGCTACAAGCAACAAGTTACAGTGATACAGTCCTACTGTTCTTGTGTCTAGTTGTCTTGGTGTGCAGTGCTCTGTAGCGACGTTTTGAGGGTAGGAGTTGAAACAATTTGTGTCCAGGATGCGAAGGGTCAGTAAATATTTTCCCCGCCCTCTTTTTGACTCGTGCAGTATACAGGTCCTCAATGAAAGGCAGCAATTGTTTTTTCTGCAGTTCTGATTGGCTTGGTCTCAGACGTTGTGGGTTCTCTATCCCTGGAGGTTTTTAAGGATCGTTCAAAATTGCATAGAGCACTGATGGTGAACCTATGGCACGGGTGCCACAGGTGACACGCGGAGCCATATCTGCTGGCACGTGAGCTGTTTTCCTAACTCAACTTGAATGTGCATGTGTGTGCTGGCCAGATGATTTTTGGCTCGCTCAGAAGCTCTGGGTGGGCGTTTTTTGGCTTTCAGAGACCCTCCGGGGGAGATGGGGTAGGGTATTTTTACTCTCCCCTAGCTCCAGGGAAGACTTTGGAGCCTGGGGAGGGCAAAACACGAGCCTACTGGGCCCACAAGAAGTTGGAAAACAGTCTCCAGAGTGCCTCTAGAGGGCAGGGGAAGCTGTTTTCACTTTCCACAGGTATTGAATTATACGTGTGGGCACTTGTGCAATGCGCGATAGCACGTCCACATGCTTTTTCAGCACCCGAGGAAAAATAAGTTTGCCATCACTGGTATAGAATCTCCTATTACTACTGGAAGAAAATATAATAATTAAAAAGATACTAGACTGTGCAGAGATGGACAGGCTATCCAAAGATTAGAGGGAATAGAAGAATCAGATTACTATAAAACATGGGCAAAATTTTATGATTGGCTAAAGAAAAGAGCAATAAATAAATAAATAAAAAATTATGCAAAGCAACATGTCGAACAAAAGAATTGAAAAATTAATACTATGTAAAAGAAGTAAAATTCTCTGATCAAACATCCCAAAAGTGGTGAAATTTTCATTTCCCAAATGTTGTATGTGTATGTCTTTATGTATGTTTTTTCTTTTTTCTTGTATGTCATATTTGTAAAAAAACACAAATAAAAAAAAATAAAAAAAATAAAAAAATAAAATTTTCAGAGTTGAACACATTCGAATATATTTTTAACAATCAATCCTCTCACTCACTAATCTCCCTTAAATTGTTTTAGACTCTTTCTGCAGAACAATAGATTAATATTCAGAAATAATGGAATGCAGACAAAACAGAATGCTACCAAGAGCTTATTTTTCTTTCAGAGTTTGCCATGACTATGGCATCTGAATAGAGCTACAGATAAGCAAATAAGAGGAAAGGATGAGTTTGTTAATATTTTTTGAAAAGAAGGTTGGGAGTAATGTGCTTTTGTTTTTTTAATTATTGCTTTTTCTTTCTCATGAATTTGCTTTTTTCTTTGCACTTTCTTCTCTCTTCTCTCTCTTCCTCTCTTTCTTGTTTTAGATTTGCTTTCTACTTATGAAAAAATATTTAATAAAATTATTTTTTTTAAAGCAAAGGACTACAACTAGCAGAAATCCCTTGGAATAATCATAACAAACTGTCTGAAAGGAAAAATAATAAGGTACGTGGTTGAAATAGGCTGGTCATATAGATTCTAGAAGATAAGACAAATACATTTTTTTCTTCCAAAGAGGAAGCACGCTGACTGAAGACTTCTGGGAATTTAAAACCACACATTCTAAAATTGCTGAAGTTAAGGAACATTAATCTACAATACCCTGAAACATTTGCAAGGAATATATTTTTTAAAATTGAATTCAAGCTATTTTGCTTGTGTGTATGTATTTATCTGTATATTTTTAAAAGCCCATTTTGGATTCACAACCATCTATTTCCCATTTGAAAGAAGCTATTTTGATTACTTCAAGGATGTCTTGAGCTTAATGTGGCAGGCTTCAAACTTAAAACAGAGCTCCGTCAAGCCTGACACTTCCAGCACAATTAAAACAGCCTGTTTCAAATTTGAAATACTTCTAATTCAAAATGACTTGCCCACCACTTTTTGCAACACATGGAAAATCAGTGATCAGGCTGATACTTTAAGAAGAAAGTTTATACAGAAAGAATTTTCTGGACCTAGAAACTTTAAGCATGATAAATTATTAATGGCTTTGACTAACGGGAAAAAATTTCTCATCATAACAACATTAAAAAAAAAGAATAGGAGGCAAAAAGTCAACTCCAAATGTAGCATAGCTGGTTGGATAATTCTGGGAGTTGAAGTCCACAAGTCTTAAAGTTGCCAAGTTTGAAGACCTCTGCTTTAACATGTTCTTTAATTTCCAGACTAATTTTTCTTATTTCTTTGGACCAATAAAATATGAAATGTTATAAGAGACACATAAAACATATTTACTAAAGCCTAATCTCCAAGGATTGTTAGGACAACCTACCGGTATTTAACCAGCCAGTAATGGACAGCCAAATTTTTTACTGCCACACTGTGGGTGTGACTTTTTTTGTGGGTGTAGCTTGATGGTCACATGACTGGGTAGGAGTGGCTTGCCAGCCATATGACCAGGTGGGAGTGTCTTGAACGATCATCGTTTAAGTAAACTGTTAAGTTCTTACAACCTCACCAGTGTCGCTTTCTGGCGTGACAATTTACTTCGTGTTTCCCGTGCTCTCCTTTCTGGGTCACTCCCTGTCTCAGGATGGGTAGCTAGGTGGACGGATACCAATTAGCTGTTGAGGAAAGATGGGGGAGGAAATGGGCCCCCTGCAACTCCTGCCGGTGCTGGTCTCTCTGCCGCTTTCCAAGGAGGAGGAGGAGGATGGGAGGGTGAGATGGTCAGATGGAGCTGGCCACACAGCTTCATTTATGTTGTGAGCCACCCCGGAGAGGGGCGGCATACAAATCCAATAAATAAATGAATGAATTTCCATTGGTGGAATTGCGTTCCACCCCGTCCTGCCTACTGTCCACCCCTGCATACAGCTAAACTTAAAGAAATTAGCTGTTGATACAACATTAAAACAAAAACCAGGGTTAGGTTAGCCATACAGTTACTGAAAAAAAATATTTGGTCTTGAAAACACAAACAAAAAAATTGAAATTCCATTCCCCACCATCCATCCAGAGCTGAAGAAGCTTCTTGGATGAGAAGTGAAACATCTTCAAAGAAAAACCAAAAAGTTCAGTTGCCTCTTGAAAAAAAACATATTTGAGATATTTGGGACATGAAAAACAAAACATAAAACAGGGTTGCTTTCAGAGTCAGAAAGAATATAGCACAGATCAGTGACTATATAACATTAATTAGATTTTTGTTCAACTTTTAATATGACAATTATAAAAGATTATGATTCACCCACTAATGAAGAAGAAAAGGAACTTGACAAGTACAATGGTGAAGTTTAGAACATGCAGACAAGATATGCTGTTTGTAATTGTGGACTAAAATGCTACAGCTGGAAATATTGAAGAAAACCTAGCTGGAATAAATGGCCAAATAAACAGATATAGAGAACAACTTCTCTATTAGGCCTGCCATAGTTTGATCTCCTAAGCAATAAACTTTTATTTGATTGAAGTGAACAGGTACTTTTACTAAGAGATGCTGATTGCCTTCTGAAAAAGCACCTTTGGGACAACCATGACCTGGATGACTGAGAATCTCCATAGACAAAAAATTTGAAAGTTTTATTCTGGAATACAAGAAGAAATTGAAGGATATTAACAGAGGAAAAATGTATTTCTATGTTTTTAGTAAAATAATGCATACAATTATTACTAATGCCATATGTCAGTAGCGAGTTATGTATTTATTCCCAGCTAGATACTTTCAACACAGATTGAACTGAAAAGGCTGTAAAATGTTAACCTGGTGTCTGGAGAATACAAGTCCACCGGATAGGCCCAAACTAGCTCAGATTAAATTCCAGCAAGACATAATTACTATTTATCTGGAAGCATCTTTGCTCAGTGATGGCTGTCATGAGGGTCATTTTCAAGGAGTAGGTTTGGACAAGCTTTCAGACCCACAATTCCTGTCGGAATGGCAGGTATTAGCTATGGTCAGGGTTTTTTTTGGGGGGGGAGGGGTTGACTAGCTTCGGCTTCTGCATCAATTTTGGGGCCCTGTCTGGATTGAGAATTTCTTTGGATAGGGACTTTGTCGTGATCATCATGCATTTGGTTTACTATAAAATGCTGTACCTGGGGCTTCCCTTGAAGACTATCAGATGTTAATGAATAAGAGCTGTTATTATAAAGTAACACTGAATCTTTGCTTGATGCACTGTCTACTAAAATCTATGAGTCCAGTTTAAAGTATTCATAATAATCTATAAAGTTTTCCATTACTTGGCTCAGCTCCAGTATATTTTGGGGAAGGGCTGTAACCTGCAAATGGAATTTGCCTGGCCTATTCAAATAGATAGGGAGAAAATACTTAGGACCCCATTCATATGAGAAGTCAAAGTGGCGTTGTCCTGAAGGAAGTCCTGATCCTTTATAGTACAGTATATCACACTTGGCCAATAAAATTCTGTTCTGTTCTGTTCTACTCTACTCTACTCTACTCTACTCTATTCTATTCTACATTATGCTGTGCAGTGATGGGCTCCTACGGGTACGGTCAGGTACGCAGAATGGGTAGAAAAAATTTGGTCAGATATGCAGAACTGGGAGAAAAATTTAGAATATTTTTCTTTTTTTCCTTTCTGGGCTCTGGATATGTTTTTCCTATTGCAGTAAATGAGGTTGAATGTGTATAGTTTTAGAAGAGCTGTGTGTGTATGTGTGTGTATAGTAGATAATGTATATTTTTGTGTGCCTGTGTGTAATATGTATGTACACATATGGCCTATATACATAAAATTAAATAGTATATTTTGGATGTTCAGTAATAGTAAATAGATAGGGAAATTTTATCTCTTTGAGGCAAGAAGAGACCAGGCACCCTAACCATAACCCAAATCCTTGACATGAATGACATCAAGTTGGCCACCTTTATTTATTTATTATAAATAAATATGCTGCTCACTACAAAAGGGCTCTAAGCAGCTAACAATCAGAATAAATATAACAATAAAAATAGTTAAAGTCTAATAATAACAATCAATAATAACAATAATATAAAAAAACATACATACTTCAATCAGCCTAATTCTAGGCCTGCTGGAAAAGCCAGGTCTTAACAGCTTTCTGGAAGACCGGTAGGGTAGAGAAAATGCGGATCTTTGGAGGCAAATATGTTGGTCCTGCAAGCCAGCATTGTTTGTTGGACAGGACATGGGGAAGGCCAACTCTGTGGGCCCTTACTGGCCGCAGCGAGGTATGAGGGAGGAGCAGTGAAGGGCTAAGAAAGTTTTAACTACCATACTGTGGGTGTGGCTTATACAGGATGCCCTGCATTTTCTTTCAACTTGCAGTGCAAATTGGGTGCTCTGGGGTGTAGCTTCATTTTTTCTACCTCACTGCATTCCCCCCGTACGGGCAGCACCCCAGTCCTGGGGAGAAAGCAGTCCCGTAAATAGTCTGGCCCTGAGCCATTTAGGGCATTAAAGGTGATAACCAATACCTTGAATTGCGTTCGGAGACCGACTGACAACCAATGCAGTGTGTGTAAAGTTGGAGTAATACGGGTGTACCTTGGTACACCCGTTATTGCATGTGCTGCTGCATTCTGCACCAGCTGAAGACTCTTTAAGCCAGTCACATAACCTTTAAGCCACCCTGGTCACATGATCGCCAAGCCACTCCCACTGGTCACATGGCCAGCAAGACACACCCAAAAAATAAGCCATGCCCACAGTGCAGTAGTAAAAATTTTTGCAGCCCTTCACTGATGCTGTGGGATATCTTGCTTTTTGGAGATATACCTGGTACCATCTGTAGTGATTTTTGCATACAGTAATAAGAGGGGTTTTTTTGTTGAGTGTTGGATGTTTATTTCAGTGGCATATATGTGGCTCTGTGCTTGTGTTTTTATCCAGACTGCTGTTTGGAAAGTCTGGATTTTGAGAGGGACATGGTTGCTGTTTATTTATGTTTCTAATTCTATTATTGTAAATCATGTGGAATCTCAGGAGCTTGTCAGTATAGAAATGTATGAGGCCTGGCAAATGTCTTGTATGTTATATGAAACCAATGGATTCATTTTTGTTTTTAAAACCTTAACTGTGAAAATAAGTTTTCTTTAAATATGACTATTCTGTGCCATAGATAGTTTTTTAATATTTACCATTAAACTTCATGCCTTTCAGCAAGCTGATTTTTCAATTTTTGTGCACTCAGGGACTTAAGCATGCTTTAGTGGAAGGTAAAACAAATTGTTTTTGTTGTTTAACATATTTCTAATAATGCATGTTTCCAGTTGCATTACAAATATGTTGGTGATATAAATATGTGAGTGTATATAAATGTACATATAGAATAGAATAGAATATAATTTTATTGGCCAAGTGTGATTGGACACACAAGGAATTTGTCTTGGTGCATATGCTCTCAGTGTACATAAAATAAAATATACATTTGTCAAGAATCATGTGGTACGACACTTAATGATTGTCATAGGGGTCAAATAAGCAATGAAGAAGCAATATTAATAAAAATCTTAGGATATAAGCAACAAGTTACAGTCATATAGTCAACATGGAAGGAAATGGGTGATAGGAATGATGAGAAAAACTAGTAGAATAGAAGTGCAGATTTAGTAGAAAGTTTGACAGTGTTGAGGAAATTATTTGTTTAGTAGAGTGATGGAGTTCGTAAAAAAACTGTTCTTGTGTCTAGTTGTCTTGGTGTGCAGTGCTCTGTAGCGACGTTTTGAGGGTAGGAGTTGAAACAATTTGTGTCCACGATGTGAGGAGTCAGTAAATATTTTCCCCGCCCTCTTTTTGACTTGTACAGTATACAGGTCCTCAATGGAAGGCTGACTAAAACTTCAATAATTTTCAGAAAATATGAAATTAACATTTCATATTTTACCATAGTTAACTTATTCATCGCCTATTTATTCTTGAACCTGTTTCTTCTTTTTTTTTTTATCATACACCATTTTAAAATGCTCCATACTTTCTACCTTCAAGTTATAATTGTATTTCTGTTAAGATATCCAGTTGTCCTTTCCATATAACATATTGGGCAAAAGCACAATTATGTCTTATAAACAGACATGACTGATTTTGGGACATTTTTAAAAGCATCTCTTTGGCTGAAATGGAAGCACCTGGGTGAAGAAATTATGACACCACATTGAATATGAATCTTAATTCACTGGATTCCAAATACTGAATAAATTTTGAGAATGAACATATATTTAAGAACTGTGTTTTCCATTAGGAAATGAATGAGGATTAAGCAGACAGAACTTCAGTGCCGCAAGGCAGGCTGGCTATGGTGATATTTATCTATAAATGCTATTGAAATAAAATCATTTTTCTCTGCATAGAAGAATTATAAGGCTCCGTCCTGACTACAGATGAAATATAAATGGCCAGGCTTACATTTGCATCCCGAAGCAAGGAACCTTTAGATAGAGCAGGAAAAACAACAACTTGAAAGCAGATTTCACAGTAAGGATCTATTAGGCCAGACATGAATGAAAGCAAATCAGTTCATCTAATCTCTCCAGGAAAAAGCATTTCAGCACAAAGCAGCACAGACTGAAATGTCTGGGCTCAGGCTGATGGCCAATTCCCATGGAAAAGTGTGGAGAGAAAGATACTACTTGTTGATAGCCAGAGATAAAGGCAGGATGAAACAGAGAGACCTGCTGAATGCTTAACCTCTCAAGTTTATTGTCAACTCTTATCGCTTGAAAAAGAAAATTGAAGTGATTATATTGTACTTTGAACTAAATAGGACGGCCCAAAAAAACAGCAAGGGGAGGATTAGCTCTTCCTTGAAAATACTCCACCCAATTAAATTGTTGCCGGAGAATCACTAGAGGAGGCCACTTTTTCAGCTGGAAGATGGACATCACTGAGAATAGGAATAAAAAAATGCCTTTGCTAGATTGCTATTCAGAATTGAAAATACTAGGATCTCTGATTATCATATTTGCATCTTATTTTATTTTAGGACAATGATGGCGAATCTGTGGCACGCATG
Source organism: Erythrolamprus reginae (assembly GCF_031021105.1). NCBI lineage: Eukaryota > Metazoa > Chordata > Lepidosauria > Squamata > Dipsadidae > Erythrolamprus > Erythrolamprus reginae. The sequence goes on from NC_091951.1 coordinate 314,050,816, forward strand.
CTACAGGTGACACGCGGCACCATTTCTAAGGGCACGGAAGGCGTTGCCCTATGTCAACTCCAGTGGCTTGTGCAAGTTAGCTAGCTGACTTTTGGCCTTGGTGAAGGCCATTTTCACCCTCTGGAGGCTTCCCTGCAGAAATATTGAAAGGGTTAAGAAAGATTTAATCACCACTCTTGCTTCAGTGAAAATGGTTTTCCTATTACAGTGATACCTCGTCATACAAACTTTTTGAGATACAAACCCGGGATTTAAGATTTTTTTTGTCTCTTCTTCCAAACTATTTTCACCTTACAAACCCAAGGCACCGCCACTGGGATGCCCCGCCTCCGGACTTCTGTTGCCAGTGAAGTGCCCTTGTTTGCGCTCCTGGGATTTCCCTGAGCCTCCCCTCCATGGGAAACCCCACCTCTGGACTTCTGTGTTTTTGCGCTGCTGCAGGGGAATCCCAGCAGGGGAATCCCAGCAGCGCAAAAATGGGTGCTTCGCTGGCAACAGAGGTCCGGAGGTGGGGTTTCCCAGCGAGGGGAGCCTCAGCGAAATTGCAGCATCACAAAAACACGGAAGTCCGGAGGTGGGGTTTTGAGGACTTCCATGTTTTTGCGATGCTGTGATTTCGCTGAGACTCCCCTTGCTGGGAAACCCCAACTCCGGACTTCCTTTCCAGCGAAGCACCCGTTTTTGCACTGCTGGGATTCCCCTGCTGGGATTCCCCTGCAGCATCACAAAAACACGGAAGTCCAGAGGTGGGGTTTCCCATGGAGGGGAGCCTCAGGGGAATCCCAGCAGCGCAAAAACGGGCGCTTCGGCTGGCAAAAGGGGTGAGGTTTGGGCTTGCACGCATTAATCACTTTTCCATTGATTCCTATGGGAAACATTGTTTCGTCTTACAAACTTTTCACCTTACAAACCTCGTCCCAGAACCAATTAAGTTCGTAAGACGAGGTATCACTGTATTTGGTAAATTTGTCAAATGTTGAAAATGCAGGTTAATCAGCTTTCGCTAGGCCTGGATATACTACTATGCCCTTCTCTTTCAGATGCCCACCATAACCTGCCACTGGAGATATAAGAAGAGACCATCAACTTCATGGTACTACAGCTAGTATTTTTTAAAAAAACCCTAATGCTTTTAAAAAAAAGCCCTAAAGTAAGAAAGGAACAAGAAATAAACTTCAGTAGAAAAAGGATTGGCTAAATCACATGGATAATTTGACTTGTGTTCTAAGAAATGCACGCAGGGAGAACATAAAATATATTTTTGCAACTGTAGCACTTCTGTTTCATTAGTAAACCATTAGTGAGTGATTTGACTACGGCGTAAGATAAATGAGAATCATGGAATAAAAATTGCTTTTGATAGTGGGGAAAGAGAGCTTCTTATTTAATGTTACCAAGAAAATAAAATATCGGCATGTAAAATAATTACGATGCAGGTGCTAGGAAAATATGGGTGGATGCTCCTACCTGATTTTCTACAGATCTAATTCAATGTATCAGATTAAAAATTCTCTTAGAAATCATTAGAATTTTGGGGAGATTTTCATGGGTGAAGTCTGGTTCCCGTATTTATTCCAAAGGTGACCTTGATATGTGCTCAAGGGTCCCATTTTTTGCTGTGCAATCAATTCTTCTGAAGCTTCTTCTCATGTCTCTCCTATATCTCCTATATCTTCTCTTCTATTTTCTTTTTCTGCTATTCTCTCATAGTTATATTTCACTCCTTTATTTTCTTCTCTATTCCCCCTTTAATACATTCTATCTGATTATATCCTCTATAACCCTCATTGTGTATTATTGTGTATTGGACGAAACAAATAAAAATAAATAAATAAATAAATACATAAATGTTTGTTACGTTCCATCACGAGGAAGCTCCTCTCACCATTTCCCCCCAGGCATGATTGCACTAAAGGACACTTATTCCGTGACAAATTATCACAATAATTTTCTTTCCACTTCAGATTTAAAAAAAAAATAAAATAAAATTTTGCCCATTAATTTTGTGGAGAATTCCAAGAGAAGTTGCATGTTCAGCACTAATTGCCACTTGGTAATTTCCCCATACTAATGATCATTCTTCCTGCTCTCTACTTTCTTTGATTTTTCCCCTCAGCTGTCGCATATACAGATAGTCCTCATTTAAGTTTATTTATTTATTAATCAGATTTGTATGCCGCCCCTCTCCGCAGACTCGGGGCGGCTCACAGCAATCGCCATACAATGTAAACAAATCCAATATTTAAATTAATTTTAAAACACCACAAGTTAAAAACCAATCATACACACTAGCATACCATACATAAATTTTATAAGCCTAGGGGGAAGGAACATGTCAATTCCCCCATGCCTGACGACAGAGGTGGGTTTTAAGGAGCTTACGAAAGGCTAGGAGGGTGGGGGCAACTCTGATATCTGGGGGGAGTTGATTCCAAAGGGTCGGGGCCGCCACAGAGAAGGCTCTTCCCCTGGGTCCCGCCAAACGACATTGTTTAGTTGACGGGACCCGGAGAAGGCCAACTCTGTGGGACCTAACTGGTCGCTGGGATTCGTGCAGCAGAAGGCGGTCCCGGAGATATTCTGGTCCGGTGCCATGAAGGGCTTTATAGGTCATAACCAACACTTTGAATTGTGACCGGAAACTGATCGGCAACCAATGCAGACTGCGGAGTGTTGGTGTGACATGGGCAAATTTAGGAAAGCCCATGATAGCTCTCGCAGCTGCATTCTGCACGATCTGAAGTTTCCGAACACTTTTCAAAGGTAGCCCCATGTAGAGAGCATTACAGTAGTCGAGCCTCGAGGTGATGAGGGCATGAGTGACTGTGAGCAGTGACTCCCGGTCCAAATATGGCCGCAACTGGTGCACCAGGCGAACCTGGGCAAACGCCCCCCTCGCCACAGCTGAAAGATGTTTCTCTAATGTGAGCTGTGGATCGAGAAGGACGCCCAAGTTGCGAACACTCTCTGAGGGGGTTAGTGACTCCCCCCCCAGGGTGATGGACGGACAGATGGAATTGTCCTTGGGAGGCAAAACCCACAGCCACTCCGTCTTATCCGGAGTTGTTGAATGAGTTGTTGAATGAGGTGGTCACTAAGTAAAATACTAGAACATACTGTGGAAATTACCAAGAAAAGAAGGAAGCCGAAGCCAAGAAAGACAATCTCAGAAAGAAGCCTAACAAAGAGTTTAAAAGACAAGAATTAGTATTACAACAGCAACTTAAAAGGTATTGAAGATGGAAACAATCATGGGAAAACAAGGAAAGCTTTTCAAAAGATACCTAACTTAGAAGTTTCCAACTTTGAACTGGTATGCTAAAGGACACCAAAGGGGAGGTAATAACTGATTCAAAGGAGATAAGAGGGTGATGGAAAAATATATTTCAACTTTATGCATCCATAATTTCATAGAAGATACCACAATGTATCTACTCTTTAAAAGATCAGAATTGTGCAAACCATGGTATTTCTATAAGACATTCTATAGAAGGAAAAGTTTGATTTTGAAAAAGTAGGATGGGGAGAAAATATTCCCAAAGAAGAGGAAGTCGTTAAAAAAATATTAGATTGCGCTGAAATGGATATGATGACAAGACGGTTAAAAGATCAAGAAGAAACAGAATTTTATGAAATATGGAACAAAGTGTATATATGGATAAATAAGAAGAAATAATAAAAAGTTAAGATAAACAAATAAACAAATAAGAGAATTGTATTAGTAGAGATATGATTTAAGTGTTATATTAGAATTAGTAGGGATAAGATTTTAGAATTATGTTAGAATTAGTTCATGCATGAAGACCTATTATAAAAAGTCAAACAAATTTCTTCTTTTCATTATTAATAATAAGTTGACTTTAAGTATTTTTTTTAAGTATTCTTTTTTCTTTATTGAAATTTTTACTTTTAGAATAAGCGGGGAAGATACAATCCCATTTTTATGTTAAATGTTATGTTTGTCAGTTTTGTCTATTTTATGAAAATTAATAAAATTTATTGGGGAAAAAAATAAAAAAGTAGGATGGGAAGACTATTAAACCTCTGAACTTTGATATTGGAGAATTCCCAAAAATACTGTGGACAGCCAGGAAAACAAATTGATCAATTAAAAAAACCAAATTAAGAGTTCTCACTTGAGGCACAATTAACCAGACTCAAATTATTCTGCTTTGGAGACATTATGTGAAGACTAAATTATAATGGTTTCTAATGCTGGAAAGGAAGAGAAGATGAAAGGAGAGGAGAGAAGAGAAGAGAATGACTAGTAGCCCCCTAGGGCTAGTGGGAAACATAAAAAAAACCAAGTTAGAAATAGATTGACCTGGAGAAAAATTATCTATGTGATAGCTAAGAATTGAAAATGACTTGATGGCACATAATCAATTAAAAATATGATTATTTGGATCCATCAGTGTGAATAGAAAGGACATATATACTATCTGCAGCATTATCCAACTCAGTATCCATCAATGTCTTTGGTTTGTTTGTTTGTTTGTGTTGAAAGGGACCTTGCAGGTCATCAAGTCCAACCCCGGCGCTAGCAGAAAACCCTACATCTGCCCAGCCAGATGGCAGTCCAATCTCTTCTTGAAAATGTCCAGAGTTGAGGTGTTCACAAACTCCGCTAGCAGGCAATTCCACTGGTTGATTGCTCTGACCATCAGGAAGTTCTTCCTTATTTCCAGGTTGAATCTCTCCAATTTCTGTCATTCAATCTAATAATAAAAGGTGGCTGGGGATTGTACGCATGGGGGGGGGGGGAGGTGGTGCTTTTGAGTCAGTATTCTAGAGACTGCCTGGATAAGTCTCAAGCCCCTATAATTTTTTTTGGCAAGATTTTGGAAATAGTTAATAGCTATTATCTTCTTCCTAGGGGTGAGAAAGAGCAATCGGCACCAAGGGCATGCTTATAACTCACAATATGCCACTTCCTATACTGGTGCTTTACACCAAACTGGGTCTTATAAATTTTGTAGCTCAGCATATCCTGAGTATAATTGGAACAACTCTTGACACCAAGATGGAGAAGACTGCCAATAAACCTAATGATCTAAGAACCAGAAATACCTTAGATCAAAAGCAAATATTAGTGTTGCAAAGCAGAAGAGTGTGACTATTATATTAAAGCAGCATGTCTCAACCTCAGCTACTTTAAAATTGTGGACTAATTGGCTGGCTGAGGAATTTTGGAAGTTGAAGACCACAATAAAGCTTTGTTTGAGAAAGGAATTTGGCTTCTCTTCTACTGCTTAATACTTCATACTTCAGGTTTCAGATAAACAATCTTTCTACATACTAGGAAATTGTTGAGCAAGAAACCACAGCAAATGAAACATATGATCTTATCATGGGAACAGTTGTGCCACTTGTCTAATAATAGAAATCTCAGAAAGAATCTTAGAGAATCTTCTCAAGTAATCTGCATTTTGGCAGATATGTTGCATATAGCTTCCTTTTAACACAACAGACATATTTTTTCTGAGTTTCATACTTAGCCCATCACATTTTAATTCTAGAAATGAGCATAAATGATCAAACAATGAAAAAAATTTATATTAGGTGATTATGTTCTATTCCCAAATGGCTCTGAGGGCCCTAATTGACAATAGCATTTCAGATTTTTCTATGAGAGTTGGTCCAATTATACTTAGAATTACAAGAGATTCAACTTGGCTTCATAAAAATGAGTGCAAAGGGTTTTAATGAACCTTCTTTCATCAACAGTCCTCTTACAAATAAATCAGAATTAGCATTTTTCAGAGAATCAGAATAAAAAATGAACAGTTAAGAATCATCTACTCTTTCCCAGGGAAAATGAAAATAAAAATGTATTATGAGTTTTCATTTTCAAGATTCAGGGTTGAGTCATACCTGATGCCCATTCCTTGTGCTCATCTTTGCAAGAAAACCCCCAAAACCCAACAACCTTTATTCCTAATAGATCCTAGCAACAGCATAAAATAGCTCCTGGAAATATTCAACCATATGGGTGGATACAGATAACCAGTTTCAAAAGGTTTTTTAAAACATTTGGATGCTAGTTCACCTGCATTAATGCAAAGATTGGACTTTCCCCCACATTCTTATGGTACATTCTCCATGTAATCTTCCCATGTAATTGAACAGTCTTATGTGTAGTTAACAATGGTTAATTGCATGTGTGAAGCACATGCTGGTGGAAAGCTTACAGTATATTACTACCTATCATAATGCATCGTGAAATACTTTCATCTTTTTCTCCTTGATGTTTAGTTTTGAAAGATGATAGAAGGAATAGCGGGAGGAAATGAAAAAAATTAAAATTAAAATGGAGAATAATATCCTCTGGACTTCTTTTAAGCTGTGGAGAACAAAGTGATTTACGGTTGCAAAGTAAAAACCTAATTTAGAGACACCCATACCAGAAGTAGGTTAAGGACCCAGCTTTAATTCAAAGCTAACTTCAAAGAGTCCCTTGAGCTAAGCTTGATTCCTAGTGGCTAGAATGTTGTTTTCTTAGCAGTGTTACAGGACTGATCTGTCCCTATCTTCTCCCTAAATGTTCTTCCAAGGTTTTAGTCCAGCCAAGTCATAAAATTCTCCAGAATTCTCTTGTAAAAGAACTGACTAGTCTTAATTTCCCCCCTCTGACCAGATTGACCAAGTAATTTAATTTATATGCATTTAATTACTTGCAATTAATAGCATTGCTATCTATGTTGTTGTGATTCAGCCTGAAGCTCCTCAGGGACCGGCTGCGTCTCTGCTGGATCCAGGCCCGGAGGAGGAGGACAGTGAACATGAGGGGGAGGACCAGGCAGACGGGGGAGAGGAATGTCAGGAAGAGTATGAGGGGGAGCAGCCTGAGAGCCCCGGGGGGGGGGGGGGCTCTCCCCAGCCAGTAGCCTGGCTTCATTGGATGAGGAAGCACAGGCTATAATTGACACGAGACAGAGACATGCAGCTAAGAGACGGGACCAATTAGAAAGGTATTGGCATCACTGAATTGGCAACAGCTGGGTTTGGGTGTGGTTCTCCTCAGCAGGGTTTAAAAGGCAGGCAAGCCCTTTTAGCCATGTGGAGCGTTATCAACTTGAAAGTCCTGTGACCCTGCTTTGCTTCTCGGCGTCTCTGATCTTGGCTTGTGGCCTAGAAGGCTGGAAGACTTGGGGGAGGCCTATGTTTGTTATCTCCAGCGTTGTTTTTGACAGCAAGAATCCTGTTTTACTTCATGGCCTTCGTGAAACATCTTTGAAGTTTCAGCGTGTTCCTGTGTGTAAGGACATTTTCTGTTACCTGTGTTTGCTTTGAATTCTATAAACTGCCTTTGATTTTTACCAGTGTGTCTGCCTTCTCTTTTTGGGTTGGTGTTTGCTGGAGGGACCCAGACAGAACACTATGTATTTAATAATTTTCTCTTATTAAATATCACACGGGACTTGTAATTCACTGGGCAGACTTTGAGGTGTGACATGCAATGCTGCCTGCTCGACTTCTGACCAATAGGTTGCATATACATTTGATAAATAAAAATATATTAGGTAAAATAAACCTAACGCTGACTGTTCAGAAAAGAATTAAATGAAGAAGGATGCTACTGATTTATTTCTTCCACTTGGGGTCAGCATTCAACTGATCTCCAAGAGTCTTTTGTGGAATGTATTTACAGAACAGAATCTGCTACAATACACTTGGAACCAAAAGTTAAACAAATAAAACTACAGTGCCTGCTGAGTGAATCTGGAATCTAGAAATACTTTGCTTCTCCAAAAGACACCATTGCGACTGAGTTTATAAGGCAATTGGGAAGCCGACTAACATATGTAAAAACAAAAGTATTCACAAACTATGCTTTAATTGTTTTTAGGGGTCAGTCAGATCACATCACGATTTTATATTCTTATTTCAGCTTTCTTTTGCTTTACAGACCTATGAAGGCAAGGATTGGTGACAAAGCTACTTTTTAACAATTTATTTATGTCGCCCCATCCCGAAGGGCTCAGGGCGGCTTACAAGATAAAAACAGTAAAAGAAGTCAAACATTATCTAAGGCTAAAATATTAACAATGAATGAATGATTACTAAATGAGGCAGTCACTAAACAGGGACCACTTGTTTCAGGACTGGCCCAGATTCTTTCCTTGCTTCTGGATATTTTAATTTTTTATTAATTTCTTTGTCACTCATCTCCCCAATAAGGTCATTGTGGGAATATGTTAAAACCAGAGAGCTAGAGGAAAAGGGGGTGATGTTAGTTAAAAATAAGGAGCTGTTAGTTGGTTGCTACCTTGGATTCCTCCCAGCCGCCATATATATTACGGTTTTCAACAGGGGGAGGCATCTTTATGTCCTTCTGAAGCGTCAGACCTCTTTCAGCCAGTATGACCAATGTAGGTGATATAGTTTCAATTTTGTTAGTACAGGGTACATGTTTGTTAGGGTTTGCCACTGTAAACTTGTACTATCACTTTAAATGTTAAATATTCTAGGCTGGTTCGTCATAAGAGGGCGCCAGTACTCCTTTCCTCAAATGACGCTGTAACGCTCCTTTTTCTGCTCAGTCATTTTTACTTTGCTTTGCCTTGAGGGGGGAGTGTATTTGCTTTGTGCATATTTTATTGTATTTGCTTAGTGCTTATTATGAATTGTCTTTTGTCTATATGTAAATAGTACTTATTAAGCATAACTAAGTCTGTGCATTTTTATTTGGCTTTATCACACATCCACTCTCTGTTAAAATTCTCTGCTCGGTGTATGTCGAAGATCTCATAACCTAGCTATACCGAGAAATACCAACAAATTTTGAGGGCATTGAGTTTAATATCCTCATTCTCAAATGCTATCCGATTTTGTCTTAGCTTTTGTTCCCTATTGCTTGATTTGCTTCCACTCTAAACTATTTCAAGTTATCGAGTGCAGACTAGAATCATTATATCCTGAAGATTAGTAGTCTAATTGTTGATCTCATGGGTAGACAATGTTGAAAATTGGTTGTGTAATTGGTTAAAATGTGCCATAGTTTTCCCCATTTTGAGGTGAGAGATGGAAATGGATATACAGTGTTCCCTCGATTTTCACGGGTTCGAACTTCGCGAAAAGTCTATACCACAGTTTTTCAAAAATATTAATTAAAAATATTTTGTGGTTTTTTCCCCTATACCATGGTTTTCCCCGCCCGATGACATTATATGTCATCGCCAAACTTTCGTCCACCTTTAATAATTTTTTTAAAAAAATAAACTTTAATAAATAAACATGGTGAGTAATAATCTAAATGGTTGCTAAGGGAATGGGAAATTGTAATTTAGGGGTTTAAAGTGTTAAGGGAAGGCTTGTGATACTGTTCATAGCCAAAAATAGTGTATTTATTTCCGCATCTCTACTTCGCGGAAATTCGACTTTCGCAGGTGGTCTCGGAACACAACCCCCGCGAAAATTGAGGGAATACTGTAACTACTTCTTTACTATGGGTCCTGTTGAATATGTAAATAGTTGAATGGAAATAGTTTGAATTTGAATGTTTGAAGTTGATTGGTTGTTACGTTTGAGCGGGAGAATTGTTTAACTCTCAACCCAGCTATGGGCGGGGAAAAAGAGTATAAATATAGGAACCCAAGCATTACTTGCAGTTTGCGCTTGAATACTTAGTAGCGGCTTGGAGACAATGTTATTACTGAACCTCAGCGAATAAAACAGTTAACCTTCTAGTGTCTGAAGCTCGTTTATTTCAGGTCCAAAAGGAAAGAAGGGAGGGAGGAAGGTAGGTTCAATCCTGCATAAAATAGGTGGAGGAGAGAAGAGAAAATAATGGATTGGCCCATGCATTTAATATCATAACCCTCTGATAATAGTTGCCATCACACATTCAAAATAAATAAACATGTTTGTTAGCTTAAGTATTCATTGTATTTTTAAATGAAATGTAAGTGTGTGTGTATGTGTGTGTGTGTGTGTGTGTGTGTGTGTGTGTAAATATATACATAAAACGCTGACTAATCCAATGCTGTTTTACATGTATTGTTTACTTGGAACTAAAGATGTGGAAGTTAATTTACCTTAGTCCATATCAAATTCATATTTGATTTCCATCCAGTGGAAGAATAGATTTCCACATCAATCTGTGAGTGTAAAATACAAACTGAAAATCCACATTATTATATGCTGCTTTCTCCACCATGCCCGTAAAATGTGTAATCTTTGCCTGACATTTGGCGCACCTCTTTCTCTCATATTCACATTTCCTATGCTTAGGATTACAAATGCGTCGCAAAATTTAGACAAATGATATCCAACAGAAAGAATAACTGTGTCCAGATCCATGTTACTGATCTGGGCGACACAGATCATTCAGGTCATGTAAACATGCAGAAAACTGAACATTTCCAATATCTCTTTTTGGAATCTCAATACATACAATTGTTTTTCCACGTGGTCAAAGTCACCATTGCTCTTCAGGGCAGGATGGATACCATTTCTTTATTCATATTATTACATTATATTATAATCCCAGCGACCGGTTAGGTCCCACAGAGTTGGCCTTCTCCGGGTCCCATCGACTAAACAATGTCATTTGGCGGGACCCAGGAGAAGAGCCTTCTCTGTGGTGGCCCCGACCCTCTGAAACCAGCTCCCCCCAGATACCAGAGTTGCCCCCACCCTCCTTGCCTTTCGCAAGCTCCTTAAAACCCACCTCTGTCGTCAGGCATGGGGAAATTGAAATTTTTCCCTTCTCCCTAGGCTTATAGAATTTATACTTGGTATGCTTGTTTGTATGATTGGTCTCTTAAATTGGGGTTTTTAGATTATTTTTTAATATTAGATTTGTTACATTGTCTTTTTTATTGTTGTTAGCCGCCCCGAGTCTTCGGAGAGGGGCGGCATACAAATCTAATAAATAATAATAATAATAATAATAATAATAATAATAATAATAATAAATTTCTATTCTCTTCAATGTGTATTATGTATTGGACAAAATAAATAAATAAAATAAATAAATAAATAAATAAATAATAATGCATGACATAGCATGAGCACTGTGCAGAAAATCAAAGTTAAATGTATATGGTATGTGATTAGGGATCAAGGATTGTTGTAATCCAGGGATGGCGAACCTATGGTACGGGTGCTATAGCTGGCACGCGGAACCATATCTGCTGGCACGTGAGCCGTTGCCATTGTTCAGCTCCAATGTGCATGTGTGTGCCAGCCAGATGATTTTTGACTCTCACAGAGGGGTTTTTGACTTCTAGAGAGCTTCCAGGTGGATGGAAGCCTTTGGAGCCTGGAGAGAGTGAAACACAAACCTACTGGGCCCACCAGAAGTTGGGAAACAGGCCATTTCTAACCTCCCAAGGGGCTCTGGGGGGGGGGGGGAGGGAAGCTGTTTTCGCCCTACCAGACATTGAATTATGAGTGTGGGCACTCATGCATGCTCAATAGCACACCGGCACACTCTTTCGGCACCGGAGGAAAAAAAGGTTCACCATCAGTATTGTAATCCATAATCAGTTTTCACTTGCATCTTTATGAAAACCAGATCTTCGTTGAAAGCACCTCTTTTCTTGCAAATTACCTGGAAATCCATGAGGAGAAAAGTGTAGAATGCTAAAGGCTTTTAATTTAATGAGCTATTTTTAGGATAATTATCCTTGGAAAGAGAGTCATTGGTATCATTGATACAATAGGGTGCTGATTTCAAGGGGAATTTATTTTCCTTCCCTGCCTTAATCAGAGGAAAAAGGAAGCCTTTAAAGTGTTGATTAATTAGTGTGCAGTTCAGCTTTGTTCTGAGAAGTTCACTAAAAGTTCTTGGGCCATATGTACATATGTAGTTTCAACTTTCTTTGGCACTCCAGACTGTTATGACTAGCACAGCAGTTTTCAATTGCAACTGCATTATCTTAAGCATGGCTGGTCCTTCAAAGCAGGGTTCTCCAACCTTGTCAACTTAAAACCTGGTGGACTTCAACTCTCAGAATTCTAGAAATTGAAGTCCGACAGGCTTAAAATTACCAAAGTTGGAGACCCCTGCTAAGTGAAGGTCAAAATTTTTTTTACTACCACATTGTGGGCATGGCTTATTTTGAGGGTGTGGCTTGCCGGCCATGTGACCAGCTGGGAGTGGCTTGATGATCATGTGACCAGTGGGTGGATTAAAGGTCATGTGACTGGTTTAAAAGTGGTCAACTTGACGTCACTCATGTCAAGGGTTAGGGTTAGGGTGCCCGGCCTCTCCTTGCTTCAAAGAGACACAATTTCCCTATCGATTTACTATGACTGAACATCCAAAATATTCTATTTAATTATACACCATATGTGTACATATATATTACACACAGGCACACAAAAATATACACTGTCTACTATATAAACTGTATGTGTATGTATACACACAAACATACGCACGCACAGCTCTTCTAAAATTATACAGATTCAACCTCAATTACTGTGATAGGAAAAACATACCCAGAGCCCAGAAGGAAAAAAATTCAAAATTTTGCTACCGGTACTGCGTACCTGACTGTACCCGTAGGAGCCCATCACTCTCTCTGCTCCAAAAGACATTTGTGTCCGCAACTTGAAGGAGCTTAACTTGGAAACAGAAATAGGATTTGGACTAGGAGAAAGGTGGGGAGAAAAATAGAAACTGAAACCGGGACATATATTGCAAGAACTGCATATGACGATTTCATGGTTGATGTATCACATCAAGACTGGGATATCTAAACAGATTGATTGATCGATCTATCCATCCATGGATTTGCATGCTGCCTCTCTCCGAGGACTTGGGGCGGCTCACAACATATCAGAAGAATATATCAAATACATCTAAAAATCCAATTAATATGACTAAAAAACTTAAAAAGCTCCAATATAGTTTTAAAACATTTATCACCATTCACTCCACGAAACATGCTTATGCAGTCTTGATCCATGGAAATAAATCAACCAGAAAAAAGCCACCTAGATCCTTTGGTTTCCAGAAGTCATTCTAAAGCAGGGGTCTCCAATCTTGACAACTTTAAGACTTGTGGACTTCAGCTCCCAGAATTCTGGGAGCTGAGGTCCACAAGTCTTAAAATTTCCAAGGTTGGAGACCCCTATTTTAAAGGGATGTAAATACTTTGCAAGACATATTTTGTACTACTGTATTACATCACCTCTAGAATATAGATCATTGATGTCAGTATAAAGCAGTAAGAATTGTTATACTCCAAACTATTATTTGAATATTAATTTATTGATATTCATGTATTTATTGGATGTGTGTGTATGTGTATGGATCATAAAACTTTATTCAAAAATGGTTTTTGGAAAAGGCAACTATGCAAGCACAATGATGACCACTTCCTCTCAGTTGTAATCTGTTTTCTGTTTAATTCAGAAATAACATTGGGGATACACCTGGTGGATGGAGAGGAAGTACAGAATAGGTGGTATCATCTGACAAAATAGATAGTTATGGCTCTGTTTGTGATGCTCTCTTCACTGTTTCATAAGCATCCAGTTGTATAAAAAACACATCTAGTCCTTAGCAGAAATCTGAGGTTATTTCTTACATATTATGAAATGGAGTGGGAACTTAAGCAAAACGTAACCTGAATTTAATTTAGGGACTTCAAGTTGCCAACATTTAACTAAAGGAAAGTTGTTCTTCTCTTTCATAACCAGCATCTGGGAAGATAGAATTGTATAAACAAAGATGTCTCAGAAAGATGTCAAGAATATTAGAGAGGCAGGATTTACCTTGTAGGGAAAAAAAATAGAATCCAAACCTAGCAAATGACAACTGGAATTGTTCTGGCCTGAAAATGATTAACAAGGGCGTAGTTGAAATGGGATTCATTTTATGATGGTCACAATTCAAGTTGAAAAAGAAACACTGCCAATTTCTGTTATTTTTAAGTCAGATATGTAGCTGTGGTTAAAACAGCAGGTTTTAATACTGTTTTAGTTCTTGAACTTTACAATTCAGTGAGAAGGATTATTTGTAGGAATGATGTTAAAAAAATCAAGATCATCATTGCAACTGCACAATTAAAACACCACATCTTTTTTGTATGTCTCACACATGGGGAAAAAAAGGAGTGTCTGCCCTGTTAACCTTTTTGGTTTTCTTTGCAAACACCTCTGTGTGTGATTAGTAATATATAACATATTTTAATATATTTTAGCCTAGCTTAAATTGATATCGATTAACACAGTCTGCAGACAATTACAATGATGTTGGACATCATCAGACAGCATAGACAGAAATCAAATTGATTATATTATTGGTAAAAGGAGGTGGAAAAACTCAGCTATAATAATGAACACATAGCCAGGGAGTGACTGTGGAACAGGCCATGACTAAATGATATGCAATTTCTAAGTCAAGTTAAAGCAAAGGAATCAAGCCAATGGTTTCTGCAACAAGATATTGAGCTTCTACCTCATATTTTCAGGAAGAATATCAGAAATCACTTTGAACTCCCTATAAAACCAAGAAATAAACAGATTATTATTATTATTATTATTATTATTATTATTATTATTATTATTATTATTATTTCAGTACAACACAGCAAACGAGATCACTATGCTGGATTTCGTATTTCATCACCAGTCGGACACTTCCCAAGCACCTAGGACTGTGCTTGGGATCAGCGAATTATGTTTGCCGATCCCAGTAAAGCGGCCTTTTGCAATTGATAGATGGAGATTTTGTCAATTCCGATGGTTTTCAAATGTCCGCTGAGATCCTTTGGCACTGCGCCCAGCATGCCAAGTACCACTGGGACCACTTTCACAGGCTTATGCCAGAGTCGTTGCAGCTCAATTTTTAGATCTTCATATTTCACTAATTTCTCTAGCTGCTTCTCCTCAATTCTGCTGTCTCCTGGGATTGCGATGTCGATGATCCATACTTTCTTTTTCTCCACAATCACAATGTCTGTGATGATGATGATGATGATGATTATTATTATTATGCTTATGCCAGAGTTGCTGCAACGACTCAGCGGACATTTGAAAACCATCGGAATTGACAAAATCTCCATCTGTCAATTGCAAAAGGCTGCTTTACTGGGATCAGCAAACATAATTCGCCGCTACATCACACAGTCCTAGGTGCTTGGGAAGCATCCGACTGGTGATGAAATACAAAATCCAGCATAGTGATCTCGTTTGCTGTGTTGTATTGACATAATAATAATAATAATAATAATAATAATAATAATAATAATAATAATAATAATAATAGTAATTTTAAAGAAATGAACAAGTAAGGGAAGGTGAAAAGATCTCAAGAAAATGCATTCCTATTGATGCCCAAAATGTGGGATGTTATTCTCACGATTAGAGGTACAAAACAAAATCTGAATTCATCAGGAAACCTGAAAGAGTTAACATATCCCCATTTTCAATTTCACATTAAACCACAGTGATAATCTATAAAGCAGCAACAATTTATGGCTTTAGTCTTTCATTAACTTCCCTAAAGCAAATCATAGATTATTCACTAACCTCATTCATAAATCATAATACTGTAGTCCGAAATCAAATGAACCACATTAAGGTGTAGCAGCTAATGACCAGCAGCTAATAGGGATTGTTTAGGAAATAACAGTGGAATATTGCTGGTTGAGACATCCATCTGCATATTCTCCTAAGGCTCATTACTCTATTTCATCTTCCATCAGTTCAAATTCCACCAGTGATTTTTCTTTTACAGTCAAGAAAAAAAAAAAGGTCAAATTGAGACACCCCCCCCCCCCAACCTTCAGTGCTTATCCCAAGGAATCATTAAAATTCCTTGTTCTGGGTTTTTAAAAAACAAACAAAACCAGGCAAAAAAATTTATTTTTAGATGAATTGGGGATGCAGTATTTTTAAGACAGATGCTTAAAACAGTGTTTTTCAACCAGTGTGCCGTGAGCCATGGTCAGGTGTGCCGCGAAGCTCAGAGAGAGAAAGAAAACAAGAGAGAAAGAAAGAAAGAGAGAGAAAGAAAGAGAGAAAGAGAGAGAAAGAGAGAGAGAAAGAAAGCAAGAGAGAAAGAAAACAAGAGAGAGAAAGGAAGGAAGAAAGAGAGAGAGAGAAAGAAAGAGAGAGAAAGAGAGAAAGAAAGAAAGAAAGCGAGAGAGAGAGAAAGCAAGCAAGAGAGAGAGCAAGAGAGAGAGCAAGAAAGAAAGAGAGAGAAAGACATAGAGGGAGGGAGGGAGAAAGAGAGCAAAAAAGAGAGGAAGGAAGGAAGAGAGAAAGAGGGGTGGAGAGAGAGAGAAAAAAGAAGGGAGAGAAAGAGGGAGAGAGAGAGAAATAGAGCGGAAGGGAGGAAGAGAGAGAAAAAAATTTGTCCAAACTTTTTTTTAGGCCCCCCCCCAACTCAAAGTGCCCCAGGATTTTGTAAATGTAAAAAATGTGCCATGGCTCAAAAAAGGTTGAAAATCACTGGCTTAAAATATTACTTCCTTCCCCGTTTAAGCCTTTCCTGACCTCTTTGGGGGCATGGACTTTGATAATGGAGGAAACCTTCACCATTAATAAGATTTTCCCTACTTATTTTCTAAAGGGTCATTCATTAGAAAATAATAACAGTCAGGCACCCAGAAAATGACCCTTGAACTTAGCTCAGGGGTGACCAGGCACTCTTATTAATCCCTGCAGGCAAACTTTTCAGCGAATTTCTTGTTTTCAACACTGGGTATGGAGACTTTGACCGATACTTATTGCCCAAGCTTCTCAGCTGAACACTTTTTGGTAAAGTGTTCTCTTCTTTTTCTGCGCCATTGGATTTCAATCTGAGGCAAACATAAACCATTTTTAAAAAATTGTATATTTATTTCCATGCCATCTTTCTCCTAGGTAATATCTTTTTGTCTTTATGGGGAGCTTGCACAGATTACTAGAAAACATATTTGTCAATAGGTATTTCTGTCAGGTTGATCTGAGGAGAAGTATAATTTCTTCTCTCTTCCCACTTGAAAGACAAAATTAGCGACAGAACATCACGGAGAAGATCTATCTAGGTGGGTGGTAAGAATTGACACCAACTTAATAAGGTATAATCAATCTATGAATCCACCCACGCAAGTCAAGATGCACAAAGCCATATTATTTTGATACGCATTTTTTCTGTTAGGAATAAAATAATTTAAAAAATGGAAGAGCAAGGACTTCCATGATATCTCAGTTTTATGATTGAAATATCTGCTCTACTCTCCCTAACGATTTTCTGATCCTAATCTACGAACGTGAGCATTATTAGCAGTGAGAGTTTTCTTTAATATTTTACTGGCTTAGTAAAATTTATCCCAAACTACAGAGCATACACTACAGTTCTGCAATTTCTCTGCATCTTGGCAGTAATATTAATGAATAATAGCTTTTTGGTTCAAGGTTGACTCAGCCTTCCATCCTTCTGAGGTGGGTAAAATGAGGACCCAGATTGTTGGGGCAATATGCTGATTCTGTAAACCATTTAGAGAGGGCTGTAAGAGCACTATGAAGTGGTACGTACATATGTATGTATGTATGTATGTATGTATGTATGTATGTATGTATGTATGTATGTATGTATGTATTTATTTATTTATTTATTTATTTATTTGATTTGATTTGATTTGATTTGTATGCCGCCCCTCTCCGGAGACTCGGGGCGGCTCACAACAGTAATAAAAACAATATAGCAGTGGAACAAATCTAATATTAAAAAACATATAAAACCCTATCATTATTTAAAAAAACCAAACAGCACATTCATACCAAACATAAAAAAAAATATTAAGAAAAACCTGGGGGAAAGGTGTCTCAACTCCCTGATGCCTGGCAGTATAAGTGAGTCTTGAGTAGTTTACGAAAGACAGGGAGGATGGGGGCAGTTCTAATTTCCGGGCGGAGTTGGTTCCAGAGGGCCGGGGCCGCCAGAGAGAAGGCTCTTCCCCTGGGGCCCGCCAAACGACATTGTTTAGTCGATGGGACCCGGAGAAGGCCAACTCTGTGGGACCTTATCGGTCGCTGGGATTCATGCGGTAGCAGGCGGTTCCGGAGGTACTCCGGTCCAATGCCATGTAGGGCTTTAAAGGTCATGACCAACACTTTGAATTGTGACCATAACCTGATTGGCAGCCAATGCAAGTGTTGAAGAAATGTGGGCGAATCTTGGATAGCCCCATGTAGAGAGCGTTGCAGTAGTCGAACCTTGAGGGGATGAGGGGATGAGCGACTGTGAGCAATGACTCCCTGTCCAAATAGGGCCGCAACTGGTGCACCAGGCAAACCTGGGAAAACGCCCTCCTCGCCACAGCCGAAAGATGATGTATATAAGTCTCAGTAATGGGCAGTCAAAATTTTTACTTACTGGGCTTATTTTGTGGGTGTGGCTTAATGGTCATGTGACTGGGTAGGAGTGGCTTACCAGCCATGTGATCAGGTGGAGTGGCTTGAACGATCATCATTGTTCAAGTGAACTGTTAAGTCCTTGACTTACAACCTCACCAGTATCGCTCTCTGGGGTGACAATTTGCTTTGCATTTCCCACACTCTCCTTCCTGGGTCGCCCCCCCCACCTCAGGCTGTGTAGCTAGGCGAATGGATGCTGTCAGAAGCATAAATGCTGCCAGTGCTGCTTCCACCCACACCTTCTGCTTGCACCTCAGGCGGGAGGTGACCATGTGGCGCTGGAGGGGAGCCGGGCAAGAGAGAGGGAAGCTCGTCCGAGCCCAGGAATGAGGAAAGAGGGAAAAAGCAAGGAGCGCAGACAGTGTTCCCTCTAAATTTTTTTTTGGGGTGGGCAGAAAAGTATAGTGTCTGAGCGGCAGTCCCTTCGGGACTGGGTGGCACAGAAATATTAAATAAATAAACAAACAAACAAACAAACAAATAAAAAACCCACCCTGTTTTGCCTCAGAGAATTTCAAAATAAAATACTGTACTGTGTGTCTATAACAGTGAGCTCATAATAGGGCAACTCTATCAATATCAAAATGCCACTTAAATAGTTGAGCTAGTTTCAAACTAGATTTTGATTTTCTTTCTCTCTTCCTTACTCCCATTCTTTTTCTTTCTCTTTTCCTTCCTCTCTTTTTTCTATCTGTTTCTCTCTCTTCCTCTCTTCCTCTCTCTCTCCTTCCCTCTCACTCTTTCCCTCTCGGCTTCTGGGCAGGTTTGGAAAACTCTGAGTTGATGAGGATTTTTAAGTGAGCGATTGCTCACTGCTCAGCTTAGAGGGAACTATGAGCGCAGACACAGCACCAGCAGCAGGGGGAAAAAGGAGAGCTGAGACAAAACCAGTAATCCAGGAAGTGACAACCGCTGATCAGCTGGGGCTGCGCATCCATCTTCATTTCCACCGATGGAACTGCGATCCACCCCGTCCTGCCTCCTGCCCACCCCTGATAAGTCTACATGCTATTGCTATTGCTATTCATTACAATATTAATGTCTATTCTCTGAAATTGGTATGTTTTTGTACGGTTACAAGGCTTGTGGGCATCAATATTTAAATCTTGAACAATGAGCCAGAGCTGAAAACTTTAGGAATCTAGAACCCAAACCTATCATTAGAAAAAGGACTGATCCCATTTGGAAAAAAATAATAAAAGGCAAATGTTTCTGATTTCTTTTAGATCTGACCAATTTGCTTTCAAGCTGTTCTTCAATTATAGAAGTAATATTCCTTTCTAGCCCAAGAGGCACCTTTGAAGTTTGGTGCTGCACAGTTCCAGTTAGCTGCCCAAATTCCTTTCCCAGTTCGGTTAATGAAATGCCTGGTTCAGATGCTGGAAGTTTTGACACTAGACATCTTGGAATAGATTATTTTTTAACAGTAGACTATACTTGTATTCCTTTGTATATACAAAATGCAGACATCAGATGCCAGAAGTAATAAGTCAAATAACCGTCTTTTTTTAAAAAAAACAGGCCAGTTTTAAAAGTTTATAGTCTTCTTTTTTGATGGTTGAATGACTTGTTAAACATCTGCATTCTTTTCGCACACATTTTTGCAACCACTCTCTGGCTGCTCTGCTTTTGCATTTCTTCTTCTGTACATGAGATAAATGGCAATCTGTTCTCACTGAAAAGTTTGGGCTTCCATCTTTTGTCACAGAGTTTGGTTTACTTATTCATGGAGAATTATTTGCAATTTCTATATAAAGCCACACCATCTGCTTTTTTTAAAAAAACCAGTTGCTTGGCAATCAATGTCTTATCTCTGACATGCTAGGAAAGTAGAGGACATGACAAATGAAAACCATGGATCCATAGCTTTATAGTCATTCTATTCACAAGATTCAACAGAGATACTTTTCTCACGCTTGCTTAGGAAACCACTATTACAGGTTGGAAAGACAATGACACTCTAATAGTCTTAAAAATCCCACTCAGCTAAGAATCTGTTCTTTAATCCCAGTTTTGTTAATTAACATTGCACCTAGTAGCCACAGAGGAATGGCTCAAGATTATAGTTATTGTCCTCTAGAAGAGTCCTGAGTTCTTGGGCAATAAGGATGAAAACTTTTATTTCACTTAGAAAACTTGTGTTATTAAACATTAAACTAAATTCTAGTTTAGTTTAAACTAGAGGTGGAGGGACAGATGGGGAAAACCTGTGGTGTTAAAACAAATTAATTTTTTTAATCAATATTTTTTGAAAAAACGTGGTATAGCCTTTCCACGAAAGTTGGACCCGCGAAAGTCAAGGGACCACTGTATAGCAGCAAGAAGTTAGATTTTCCTGTTCCCACTTGGAAACATGTTGTGCTGAGCTGGATATTTGCAATCCAGGTGAGATAACTTTATATAATGCATCCTATCTATTGAAGGTCTCCTTTCTATGATAGTGAGCTACTTGTATGTACCACATACCACACCTCAGACATCAACACCCTTGAAAATGTCGAAAGATATTTCATCAGAAGAGCCCTTCACTCCTCCACTCGAAACAGAATATCCTACGAAAATAGACTAACAATCCTAGGCCTAGAAAGCCTAGAACTATGACACCTAAAACACGATCTGAGCATTGCCCACAAGATCATATGCTGCAATGTCTTACCAGTCAATGACTACTTCAGCTTCAACTGCAATAACACAAGAGCACGCAACAGATTCAAACTTAATACCAACTGCGCCAAACTTGACTGTAAAAAATATGATTTCAACAATCGAGTTATCGAAGCTTGGAACTCACTACCGGACTCAATTGTGTCAACCCCTAACCCCAAACATTTCTCCCTTAGACTCTCCACAATTGTCCTCTCCAGGTTCCTAAGAAGCCAGTAAGGGGCGTACATAAGTGCACTGGTGTGCCTTTCATCCCCTGTCCAATTGTCTCTCCTTTTTTTCACCTATCTTATATATTCTCTTCCTTTCATATATCCTCTCCTCTAAGTTCACCTTCACTCTCTTTTTATATTATCACATGTCTATTTTCTTCCTATGTATTTATGTATTGGACAAATGAATGAATGAATGAATGAATGAATTAATGAATGAATAAATAAATAATTACATATACCTTCCTTCCAGGTACCTACCATTTTAAATTTTTCACCATTGTTTAATGTAGTACTTTCTGGAGTACAGTGAGATATAAAAACAAATGTTCTCCACCTTCACTCACTAGCAACTAAGCGATTCCAAGCAGGCAGCCACAAGTGTTGCCAGATTTCTACCATTTCATGCCCTACATGGCATCGGACCAGAATACCTCCGGAACCGTCTTCTGCCGCACAAATCCCAGTGGCTGATAAGGTCCCACAGAGTTGGCTTTCTCTGGGTCCCGTCGACTAAACAATGTCGTCTGGCAGGCCCCAGGGGAAGAGCATTCTCTGTGGCAGCCCCGGCCCTCTGGAATCAACTCCCCCCAGAGATCAGAACTGCCCCCACCCTCCTTGTCTTTCGCAAATTACTTAAGACCCCCCTGTATCGCCAGGTATGTGGGAATTGAGACATCTCCCCCAGGCTTATATAGTTTTATGTATGGTATGTTTGTGTTGTATGGTTTTTAAATGATGGGTTTTTAGATGCTTTTAAAAACAATATTAGATTTGTTACATTGTTACATTGTTATTATTATTGTTGTGAGCCGCCCCGAGTCTCTGGAGAGGGGCGGCACACAAATCTAATAAATAATAATTATTTATTATTATTATTGTGGGAGCTGTAAATGGCTCATGTTTGTTGTGGTTCAGCCTCAGGCTGCTCAGGGACCGGCTGTGTCTCTGCTGGCTCCATGCCCGGAGGAGGATGACAGTGAAGAAGAGGGGGCTGAACAGTCGGACGGGGGAGAGGAAAATCAGGAATGGGATGAAGGAGAACAGCATGAGAGCCCCGGGGGGGGGGGCCTCTCCCCAGCCAGTAGTTTGAAGTCATTAGGTGATGAAGCTCAAGCCGTCATTGACATACGACAGAGACGGTACGATCAAAGAAAGGATCAATTAAAGAAGTATTATCAGCACTGAATTAGGAACAGCTGGGTTTGGGTGTGGTCCTCCTTAGCAGGGTTTAAAAGGCAGGCAAGCCCTTGAAGCCATGTGGAGTGTTATCAGTTTGGAGTTGCGTTATCCTGTCTTGTTTCTCGGCGTCTCTGTTCCTGGCTTGTGGCCCAGCAGCTTTGGAAGACCCGTGGGAGGTGTAGGTCTGCTATCTACAGCCTCGGCTTGGCAGCAAGAATTCTGTATTGCTGCATGGACTTTTGCCTTCGTGGATATATCTGAAGATACAGCATTTTCCTGTTTGTAAGGACATTTTCTGTTACCTGTGTTTTTCTTGAATTTTATAAAACTGCCTTTGCCTTTTACCAGTGTGTCTGGCTTCTCTTTTTGGGTTGGTATTGGCTTCTGGAGTGACCCAGACAGAACAATGTTAATGCAATTTTGGGCTTCTGCCACACAATTCTGCGACTTTGGGTGAGGGAATTGAGGGAACTGAGGAATTTTTGTTAAAATCCAGTGCCCCAACTTACCCTTTCCAAAATTCCCTGGGAAAATCAAACATCTGCTGAGTATTATGCTCCATATCAGTATCACTTTGGCGATTGCAACTCCTTCATGAGCTGCACCCAATATGGCAAATTTTGCACCTCTGGAAGTCATCAGATTACCTATAGTTTTACTCTATACATTTGCCTTTCCATATTTCTATATTGTGCTCCTGAGCTTTCTTGTTGTGAGAAGTGGATAGTTGCGGTAACTTCGTTTATATCCTTCCCAAGCGTCTGCCATTGTTCTGCACCCTCCATATTTTGTGGTTGGGCTTCTGCATCAGAGAGTCTTTTCTACTCAAATAGGCTCACCACAGAATTAGAACTAGGAATGTGCTGATCAGATTAGATCCAATCTGTTTTATTACAGGGAAGATTTGTGGTCTGGCAGATCCATACACAGATTCTTAATAAAACATTTGGATCTAAATATGTTCTTTAGCAGCAATGGAAATTTGCATTTAGTTTTCAAAATGTATGGAAATGATTCTTGGTTTTTTCCCCTTCTTTTCATTAAAAAAATGACAGACAACTTTTCTTTGTAGCCCTTCCTAGATGGATCATGCAAATCTTGCATAGCTGTACCATGATTACTCTAGGAAATTTTATAAAAGCAAAATAGCTTCTGTTCTAGCTGCGCTGCTGTAAATATGTCAAGCATTTTTGCTATGAGCAGGACCAGGATAGATGAGTTCTGTGTCTATTTTGTACGTTTTTAATAGTGCCCCCCTCTAAATGAATATATTATAATTAGACTTTATTCTGTAGTGTCCATATCATCATGGATCTAAGTGGAAGTAAAAAAAATCCCAAACAACTGTTACTGGTATATGTGACAAAAATTCTCTTTAGAACGAAGATCCTATGTCCGTGATGGCGAACCTATGGCACATGTGCCACTTGTGGCTTGCGGAGCCATATCTGCTGGCATGTGAGCCATTGCCCTAGCTCAGCTACAGTGCGCACATGTGGGTGCCCACCAGCTGATTTTTTGCTTGCATGGAGGCATTGGGAGGGCCTTTTTCAATTCAATTCAATTCAATTTATTAGATTTGTATGCTGCCCCGAGTCTTCGGAGAGGGGCGGCATACAAATCTAATAAATTGAATTGAATTGAATTGAAAAAGGCCCTCCCAGAGCCTACATGCAAGCAAAAAATCAGCTGGTGGGCACCCACATGTGTGCACTATAGCTGAGCTAGGGCAATTTGCCTTCCGGAGAGCCTCCAGGGTGTCAGGGCAGGGAAGGCGTTTTTGCCCTCCACAAGCTCCACGAAAGCCTTAGAAATGGGTGAAAAATGGGCCTACCGTAAGTCAGTAAGTCAGGAAATGGGGGACTGTGGGCATGTGCAGGGGTATTGAATATGAGTGTGGGCATGCACATATGTGCCATAGCATGTACATATACTATTTCGGCACCCGAAAAAAAAAAGGTTCACCATCACTGTCCTATGTCATGCAGGAGACCCAGTCATGGGTTGCCAAAATTTTACTGCCACACTGGGGCATGGCTTATTTTGTGGGTGTGGCTTGATGGTCATGTGACCTGGTAGGAGTGGCATGCCGGCCATGTGACCAGGTGGGAGTGGCTTGACAAACTCACCTTTGCCGCCAGGCATGGGAAAATTGACACCTACTGTTTTATGTATGGTTTGATTGGGTTGTGTGTGATTATTTTATTAACAGGGGTTTTAAATTGTGTTTTTAGATATTGCATTTGTACTTTGTTATTATTGTTGTGAGCCGCCCCGAGTTCTTGGAGAGGAGCGGCATACAAATCTAATAAATAATAAAATAATAATAATAATGTGACCAGTGGTGGCTTAAAGGTCCTGTGACTGGGTGAGAGTGACTTACCGACCAAGATAAGTTTTCAGATAGGTGCTTGGACTCTTTTTTCAGTTGATTAAGTCACATTATTTGAATAGCCACAAAAAGGACAAATGATGGACAGCATTATTTGTTGAGGAGCACCGTAACATTTTAAGGTTTTGTACTGAACCCACGAGGTTCAGTATGATAACAGATTAGGCAAGTGGCTCAATTTTCTTCAATGGCTGTAAAAGTTCAGTTCTAAAAAATGATTAAAATGATTAAAGCGTTTATGGGTAAAAACATACTATTTAATTATTTCCTATTTTAAATGTAATTAAGTATCATACTAAGGTACTAGAGAAGGAAGGACAATAAAAAACCCTATTATGTATTCAATAAATAGTGCAGAAACTTACTAGCTCCACTGCATATCCCCTCCCTCCGTGGGGGCAGCAGCCCATTACTGAAGAGTCCTATACAAATTTCAAAATGTATATTTATTTTATTTTATTTATTTTATTCATTTGTCCAATACACAAATACATAGGAAGAAAAATAGACATTGATAATATAAATGAGGGTGAAAGTGAACTTAGAGGAGAGGATATATGAAAGGAAGAGAATATATATACAGTGGTCCCCCGATTATCGCAAGGGTTCCGTTCCAGGACCCCTCGCAATGATCGGTTTTTCGCGAAGTAGCGGTGCGGAAGTAAAAACACCATCTGCGCATGCGCAGATGGTGTTTTTACTTCCGCCGCAGCAGCGAGGAGCCGAAGATTGGGGTTTCCCTGCCGCCCACGCAAACTCCTCGCTGCTGCCGCGCCCCGCCGCTTGTCCGCCCGCCGCTTGTCCGCCGCCTGTCTGCCCACGCGCCCGCCCTTCGCCCGCCCACGCCGTTCGCTCGCGCCGCTTCCCAGCTGAGTCCTGAAGCGAACTTCCGCGTTTGGCTTCAGGACTCAGCTGGGAAGCGGTGCTGCGGTTTCCCCGCCGCCCACGCAAACTCCTCGCTGCTGCCGCGCCCGCCGCTTGTCCGCCCGCCGCTTGTCCGCCCGCCGCTTGTCCACCGCCTGTCTGCCCGCGCGCCCGCCCTTCGCCCGCCCACGCCGTTCGCTCGCGCCGCTTCCCAGCTGAGTCCTGAAGCGAACTTCCGCGTTTGGCTTCAGGACTCAGCTGGGAAGCGGCGCTGCGGTTTCCCCGCCGCCCACGCAAACTCCTCGCTGATGCCCGCCGCTTGCCCTCCCGCCACCAAGAGGGGGAAGACCCAGGGAAGCCGCCCAGCAGCTGATCTGCCCGGCGCCATCTACGCATGCGTGGCCATAGAAAAAAGGGCGTGCATGCGCAGATGGTGTTTTTACTTCCGGGTTGAAAAATCGCAATATAGCCTTTCGCAATGATCGGGATCGCAAAACTCGGGGGATCACTGTAATAGGTGAAAGAAAGGAAAGACAATTGGACAGGGGACAAAAGGCACACTAGTGCACTTATGTACGCCCCTTACTGGCTTCTTAGGAACCTGGAGAGGTCAATCGTGGAGAGTCTAAGGGAGAAGTGTTGGGGGTTAGGGGTTGACACAATTGAGTCCGGTAATGTGTTCCACGCTTCGATAACTCGATTGTTGAAATCATATATTTTACAGTCAAGTTTGGCGCAGTTGGTATTAAGTTTGAATCTGTTGCGTGCTCTTGTGTTATTGCGGTTGAAGCTGAAGTAGTCATTGACTGGTAGGATGTTGCAGCATATGATCTTGTGGGCAATACTCAAATCGTGTTTTAGGCACCGTAGTTCTAGGCTTTCAAGGCCCAGGATTGTTAGTCTATTTTCGTAGGATATTCTGTTTCGAGTGGAGGAGTGAAGGGCTCTTCTGGTGAAATATCTTTGGACATTTTCAAGGGTGTTGATGTCTGAGATGTGGTATGGGTTCCAGACAGAATATGATGGAACCGCATGTCTCATTTTAGGAAGAGAATAACTGAATAGATATTATGCCTTTGTTACAATAAAAAATTATCTGAAATATGAAAGAGAGAACTTCTTATTTTGCACAACTTCTGAACGGTTGAGGGGGGGGGAAATACTCCATCCTGACACCCTGTGTGAATAAATTTTGACAATTTCTATTTCCTTGCTATAAATATATTGCAGCCCCTAAGTTAAATTTCATCTTAGCTTCCTGCAACCATATGCCTTTCCTTTTCCCCCCTCCCTCCTACGGCTCTGAACCTAAGCAAATGAAATAATGAAAAGCCTCACTTTTTCTACTGTTCCTCTTTAATGAAAATGGAGTGTGTTTGAAGCCAAGTGCCAGATGGCACTTGCGAAGCTTGGAAATGCAGAGAGTTCCTAATTAAACCATTAAACTTGGGGATGAGTAGCAGCAGTCACCTATTTTTTTCACCCTCCTTTTTGATAGTCGCACAGAAGACATGACAGCAGACGGCACAAACCCTTTCAAGCTCACCCCTCACCGGTCCCCGGGGAACTCAGAATGGCAAGAGGTAGTTAATTTAAAGCTAATTGAGAAATCTCTTTCCTATCCTCTGCATAATAAAACTGGGTGTCGGGACTCATCTGGTCTTCGCGTTCACGACAGAATGAAAGCATGCAGAATAATGGAAGGAAAGAGGTCCCCTCGTTTGCACTTTCCGCTCTCTGTTGGGGAACTGAGAGCCCTGTAGAAAAGCCACGGAAGAGGAACGGTGGACTCAAGATTGAACTCTAACACTGACTTTCCTTTAAAAAAAAAAAAAAAACCTCTGAAAAAGTGACAGCGGAAGCAATCCTTGCGTAGGGGGAGATTGTTGCAAGGAATGGAAGTCCCATGGAGAATACATGCCATCAAGCTTGTCCTATCACAAGTCAGGTTAGAAAATGCTGCTTGGTTCCCAAGTGTTCTGACCTAGGCGTTCCCAAACCCCAAAGCAGACTGTCCATGCAATGCTTTGTTCCGCCAACTGTCCATACGACATTGAGTTACATTTTTTCTGTACTGGTCCTCAGTTTGCTTCACCTTGAGAAGCTTCCTATTGTTGACCTCCATCAACGCTGACTCTTTGCTCCTCTTCACATAGTCAGCTAATGCATGCTTCTCTTCTTCTACTGTCTGCTTCACTTGCAAAAGTCCTCTGCCACCTATTTTCCTTGGTAAATACAGCCTGTCAACGTCACTGCGGGGGTGTAGTGCATGATGGATCGTCATTAATTTTCTGGTTTTCCTATCCAGGTTATTATTATTATTATTATTATTATTATTATTATTATTATTATTATTATATTATTATTATTATTATTATTATTATTATTATTATTATTATTATTATTATTATTATTATTGTGGGAGCTGTTAATGGCTCATGTTAATGCAATTTTGGGCTTCTTTTTGGGTGAGGGAATTGAGGGAACTGAGGAATTTTTGTTAAAATCCAGTGCCCCAGCTTACCCTTTCCAAAATTCCCTGGGAAAATCAAACATCTGCAGAGTATTACGCCCCATATCAGTATCACTTTGGCCATCGCAACTCCTTCATGAGCCGCACCCAATATGGCAAATTTTTATTATTCTTACTATTCTTACTATTCTTACTATTCTTACTATTATTATTATTATTATTATTATTATTATTATTATTATTATTATTACTTCTGGCACTAACTAACCAATTTTCCAAAGATTTTTTGTTTGCAGCATTTCCCCAGCGTTCCCTCCCCCCTTTTAAATATTTGCCTCACCCCATCCAGCACTGCCAGCTGTCTCTTATGTCATCCAGCTGAGACCATGGTAACCATGACATATCTTGCCAGCCAGGTGTCTTCCAAGCATGGAGCACATGAGCAGGCTGCAATGTGATGAGACCACCCTTGCCAGAATGGCAGCCCAATCGGTCGGAGCTGACATGATGTCTGACTCCAAAGGCAACTGATAACTGTCAGACTGCCCTGGCCCCAGTAATGGGCCGCCAAAGTTTTTACTGCCACACTGTGGGTGTGACTAATTTTGTGGGTGTGGCTTAATGGTCATGTGACTGGTAGGAGTGGTTTGCTGGACATGTGACCAGGTGGGGGTGGCTTGAATGATCATCATTGTTCAAGTGAACTGTTAAGTCCTTGACTTACAACCTTACCAGTGTTGCTCACTGGGGTGACAATTTGCTTCGCGTTTCCCATGCTCTCCTTCCTGGGTTGCCTCCCCGCCTCAGGTTGGGTAGCTAGGTGAAGGGGTGCTGCCAGAAGCATAAATGCTGCCAGTGCTGCTTCCACCCAAGCCTTCTGCTTGCACCTCAGATGGGAGGTGGCCGCGTGAGGCTGGAGGGGAGCCGGGCAGCAGAGAGGGAAGCTCGTCTGAGGCCATGAAGGAGGAAAGAGGAAAAAAGCAAGGAGCATAGATGCAGCAGCAGCAGCAGGGGAAAAAGAAGAAGAGCTGAGCTGAGACCAGTAATCCAGGAAGTGACAGCCACTGATCAGCTGGAGTTGCGCACGCATCTTCATTTCCGCTGGTGGAACTGTGTTCCGCCCCATTCTGCCTGCTGCCCACCCCTGCCTCTGATGCAGAGCACTTTTCTAAACTTTCCCAGGACTCCAGGATTGGCCCACGTTTTTCCCCAATCTCTTCACTGTCTAAATGTGCTGTCAGTTCTGCTGGCCATGGTGGGCCACAACACCAAGATGGGTGGGAAGAATCTATCTAAGAGATCATATATCCAGGTTCTAAGCCATGGATGTCCTGTAGGTTAAACTGCATTGAGAAACACATGATGATGGCCAATGCAACTCCCACATGGCAGTAATGAGGCTGCTCAGAAAGCACACAAGATACCATAGTTTGGACAATTGAATTTCTGGGTGAGTTTCAAGGGCAGCTATAGGTAAAGCAAATCAGAGTAATCCAAGTTAGAGAGGACAAGCATTTGAGGAACTGTCCTCAGAATATCCTATTCCAAAAAAGTTGCAAATGATTGATCAAGACAGAAATGGGCATAAACCATAACCTTTAATTGCCCTTGTACTTCTTCTGATCACTGGCTGCCAGCAGTTTGGAAGATCAAATCTCAGTAGGTTCAAGGTTGACTCAGCCTTGAGGTCATTAAAGGTCGTTAAAGGTCGTTAAAGGTTAAGGTCCTTAAAATGAAGACCCAGATTGTTGGGGGTCAATATGCTTATTCTCTGTAAACCACTTAGAGAGGGCTGTAAAGCACTGTGAAGCGGTATATAAGTCTAAATGCTATTGCTATTGCTATCGTAGTAAGAGCCATGAATTTGGAAGGATCTCCCCCAGATTGTGGCTCTGCCTCTTTGCGAGACCACAACTCTGTCAAGATTCACCTAAAGATTGATTTATTTTAATCAGGTAAGATGATCTCCTAAAATAAAATTGAAAAAAACCTCAATTTAAATTGCAAATAATAAGATACTGAAAATATTTCATTGGTTAGAAAGATAAAACTAATCAAAATATTTCTAAAATGCATATGCATAATAACAAACAGGTAACTGCATATCATGACCCGGGTATTTTTTAAAATATGTGTAATGAAACAGAACAGATGAATAGCAGATGTGATTTTTTAAAATTCTATGCGTAACCTACAAACCTAAATCCAGTGAAGATATCCAAGGGTGCTCCTAGTATTAACATTTAAATTAGCATGCAGGAAGCAGCTCAAAGATAATGAATCAATGAGAGTGTCTAATACGAAGCTAGCAATGCAGCCATTAGGAATTAGCAAGAAATTATCTTGGTTTGCATTTTAATGCAAATTTATCAAGCTTTGCATTGCATTACAGTACTATGGAAGTAGAAAAATACTGTTTTAAATGTACATTGCTACATTTTTGAAGCAGTTCTTCAATAAAAGGCATACAGAAAGACCTATATTACAGTACATAGGGAACATTGCTTCTAAAATTGGTATTAAAAATAAAATTTGGGTATGCCTGTTTTGGGGGGAAGGAGTCCTTTGATGCCACATTCAGAATTCCAAAGCTAAAATTTGTTCACAACAGAATGATGGTTCCCTTTTGACACAAATGTAAATTTAAGCTGTATTTAAACAAATTTTTTATTTATTTATTTATTTATTTATTTTGTCCAATACATAATACACATCGAAGAGAATAGATATGTAGTAATATAAATAAAGAAAAGAATAGAAGAAAAGATATAAAAGTATAGGTGAACATATTTGAAAGGAAGAAAAGATAAATGAGATAAGGGGAGACAATTGGACAGGGGACGGAAGGCACACTGGTGCACTTATGCACACCCCTTACTGACCTCTAAGGAACCTGGAGAGGTCAATCATGGATAGTCTAAGGGAAAAATGTTGGGGGTTAGGGGTTGACACTACTGAGTCAGGTAATGAGTTCCACGCTTCGACAACTCGGTTGCTGAAGTCATATTTTTTACAGTCAGGTTTGGAGCGGTTAATATTAAGCTTGAATCTGTTGCGTGCTCTTGTGTTGTTGCGATTGAAGCTGAAGTAGTCATTGACAAGTAGAATGTTGCAGCATATGATCTTGTGGACTATACTTAGATCGTGTTTTAGGCGACGAAGTTCTAAGCTTTCTAGACCTAGGATTGATAGTCTATTTTCGTAGGGTATTCTGTTTCGAGTGGAGGAGTATACAGCGAGATGGGTCTATTTTAGAACTCCAGGAACAAAAACTACATAGCTTTTATTTGTTTGCGTGTTTTTTTAGAATTAAATCTTGAAAATCCAATTTAAATTAGAAGTGGAACTTTGGAAATGTGAGTATTCACACCTGGAGGGTACCCATTGGAGAAGTGAACACAGGGGTAGGCTACTGCCTGGACGAGGGGGAACGCAGTGGGGTAGCAAAAATGGAGCTCCACCCCAGAGCGCCCAATTTGCATGAAAGATGTTGAAAGAAAGTGCAGGGCATCCTGCATAAGCCACGCCCACAGTGTGGTAGTAAAATTTTTGGTAGCCCTTCACTGAGTAAACACTTATACAGTGATACCTCATCTTACAAACCCCTCGTCATACAAGCTTTTCAAGATGCAAACCCGGGGTTTAAGATTTTTTTGCCTTTTCTTCCAAACTATTTTCACCTTACAAACCCAAGCCACAGCCACTGGGATGCCCCGCCTGTGGACTTCTGTTGCCAGCGAAGCCCCAGTTTTTGCGCTGCTGGGATTCCCCCTGAGGCTCCCCTCAATGGGAAACACCACCTCTGGACTTCCGTGTTTTTGCGATGCTGCAGGGGAATCCCAGCAGTGCAAAAATGGGTGCTTTGCTGGCAACGGAAGTCCAGAGGTGCGGTTTCGAGGACTTCTGTGTTTTTGCGATGCTGCAATTTCGCTGAGCCTCCCCTCGCTGGAAACCCCACCTCCGGACTTCCGTTGTCAGCGAAGCACCAGTTTTTGCGCTGCTGGGAATCCCCTGCAGCATCACAAAAACACGGAAGTCCGGAGGTGGTGTTTCCCATGGAGGAGAGCCTCAGGGAAATCCCAGCAGCGCAAAAACGGGCGCTTCGGCTGGCAAAAGGGGTGAGTTTTGGGCTTGCACGCATTAATCACTTTTCCATTGATTCCTATGGGAAACAATGTTTCGTCTTACAAACATTTCACCTTACAAACCTCGTCCCGGAACCAATTAAGTTCGTAAGACGAGGTATCACTGTATTTCCCAAAATTCCATGGCCAAAAAAAGCTATTTCTAAGAATTCTGGGAGTTGCAATCTACACAACTGGATTGGGCTCCTTTAAAGCTCAGGAAAGTCACTTTAATAAACATGTGATGAATACAGAATAATTTGTCAAAAAGTTTCTGGCTACAGAACATGGATTCTGAAGAAGTCTTGCCTGGTCCTCCCAGCCACTCTTTTTTTATTGACAAGCCAATTTGTATAACTGAAACATGATGGTGATGATCTGCGTTCTGAACATCTGGTTAAACTCTAGAATTTTCTGGCACATCCTTCAAAGTTTGACAAAGGAAAATAGGTGCAGTGGTTTCAATTAAGTGAACAAGGGTCTCAAGGCATAGCAGTCCAAATGAATAACTTGCATGACTGGGGCTATGGTGGAATATGCACTTAAGAGTTGCATTTTTTCCCTACAGACAGGGAGACATATTTTACCATTTAAATAGCTGAAGCTGTATGCTTTTAAATTCTACATTGTGACTCATATTGGAACAAGTTTGAAAGTTCATCACGTTGACAAAATTGTGTTGCTAGTTAAGGTGACAGTGAGACTGACTGATATTTTTAATTAAATATTTATATGTGTCTTTCTTAACGGAGGCTTGCATGTATATAATACATCAAAAATAAAAGTACAGGCTTTAGATGATCTACTACTCCTACACCATAGAAACCATTCACAGAAGGCCAAAGTTTATAGTTTATTGGAAACTTTGCTAAGCAGACCATAAAAAATGCATTTATGTTTGTGAATATCTCATGGTGGATATAATTTTGGAAACTTTTTACTCATTCTAGGACTGGGAGGACATTTTAAGCATTTCCAATATGGAACACATGCATGCTGCCACTAGGAAATATATTCTTACATAGAAACATAGAAGACTGACGGCAGAAAAAGACCTCATGGTCCATCTAGTCTGCCCTTATACTATTTTCTGTATTTTATCTTAGGATGGATATATGTTTATCCCAGGCATGTTTAAATTCAGTTACTGTGGATTTATCAACCACGTCTGCTGGAAGTTTGCTCCAAGGATCTACTACTCTTTCAGTAAAATAATATTTTCTCATGTTGCTTTTGATCTTTCCCCCAACTAACTTCAGATTGCGTCCCCTTGTTCTTGTGTTCACTTTCCTATTAAAAGCACTTCCATCCTGGATCTTATTTAACCCTTTAACATATTTAAATGTTTCGATCATGTCCCCCCTTTTCCTTCTGTCCTCCAGACTATACAGATTGAGTTCATGAAGTCTTTCCTGATACGTTTTATGCTTTAAGACCTTCCACCATTCTTGTAGCCCGTCTTTGGACCCGTTCAATTTTGTCAATATCTTTTTGTAGGTGAGGTCTCCAGAACTGAACACAGTATTCCAAATGTGGTCTCACCAGCACTCTATATAGCGGGATCATAATCTCCCTCTTCCTGCTTGTTATACCTCTAGCTATGCAGCGAAGCATCCTACTTGCTTTTCCTACCGCCTAACTGCACTTGTAGGTCCTTCACAGAAATGGGCTGCTATCCCCACAGGTGGGGGGCACGCACGGACAGTGGGATAATAAGTTTATA
The DNA here is from genome assembly GCF_031021105.1 of Erythrolamprus reginae. Lineage (NCBI taxonomy): Eukaryota > Metazoa > Chordata > Lepidosauria > Squamata > Dipsadidae > Erythrolamprus > Erythrolamprus reginae. The sequence continues at coordinate 314,084,813 of NC_091951.1, forward strand.
CATTGTTTATTGAATACTTAATAGTTTTTTTATTGTCCTTCCTTCTCTAGTACCTTAGTATGATCCTTAATTACTTTTAAAATAGGAAATAATTAAATAGTATGTTTTACCCATAAACGCTTGAATCATTTTAATCATTATGTAGAACGAATTTTTACAGCAATTAAAGAAAATTGAGCTAGTTGCCTAATCTGTTATCATACTGAACCTTGTGGGTTTAGTACAAAATCTTAAAATGTTACTGTGCTCCCCGACAAATAATGTTTTCTATCATTTGTCCTTTTTGCGGCTATTCATATGATGTGACTTAATCAACTGAAAAAGAGTCCAAGCACCTATTTGAAAACTTATCTTGGTTGGTAAGCCACTCCCACCCAGTCACATGGCCTTTAAGCCACCCTCTGGTCACATGATTGTCAAGCCACTCCTACCTGGTCACATGACCATCTAGCCACACCCACAAAACAAGCCACGCCCGCAGTGTGGCAATAAAAATGTTGGCAGTCCATCACTAGTCCTTCAGGGATACTCCTTGCTTCTTGTGCAGCTGTAATGTTGGGATTCCTAGGAAAGTGACCCAAGAACATAACATAAAGCAGATTTCCCCTTGTGTGAGGAATGTGGCATCATAAGCTTCTCTGAACCTAAAGTCCCGCAGTCATTGATAAAAGTGCTTTGACCTTGGAAAAAGGCAGGCAGAGAGGGAGAGAGAGAGAGAACACCAGAACAGACTAGAAAGATTGGATCCATGAGATTACAACCAAACAACTTTTCCCTTCAACAGCTGTTATCTTTGGTTTCCTCTCATTGGACTCAAACTAGGATAGGTTGAGCAGAGACCCAAAGGGAGAAAGAAAGACAAGCCAGAGAGAAAGTTGTTTATTACCCAAATTACATTTTCCATCCCTTGTCCTTGCTAACATAATTAATACAAATGCTAATAGAGCTCACAAAGCATTTGAAAAGGGGTCTTTGAAAGCATGTTGTTGCCGTTAAAGCATCTCTCCTCAAAGTGATAAAGCCCCTGCACCCCCCCCCCCCGTGGCTACTTGAAAAGCTGTTCCCAATTGTATGTGTGGTGCATTGCATTTTCAGATAACACTGTTTCCAGGATCAACAGTAATGTAAAGCAACTGACCTGCATACAATGCAGACGTGACCACAGACGGCTTTTGAAAAAGCCATCCTGGAGTCTACTGAAAGATACAACTGCTTCAATATTTTAAGGAAGATGATTTACTTGTCTCAATGCACCTTTGGGGGGGGAACTTCTTTAGAAAACTTTGTGAAACTCTAAAAATGAGATATTTCTTTGACAAATCATAAAACAGAAAGATTGGAGAATATAGGGCAGGTACAGAGGATGAATAAAACGAGAAGGGCATGTGCTCTGTCAGGCTTTCTGATAGGAGCCTCCCAAAAATTCAAGGATACAAATTTCAGACACACACACGTTTGAAAATTCAAAGCAATGTTCTTCATCACAAAAGTCAAAATAAACTAAGCACTCTTTTTGTATAGCAAAGAGCACTCTTCCCCAAACAACCGGGTAGTCTGTACAATTTCCTTTAAGCAGTCATTAAGTACTTAGCCTGCAGCGGTGGAGAAACTTCACACCCCTTCTTCTTCCAACGAAGGGAGACACACACACACATTGCTCTGCTTTGGTTTCAAAGGCGTGAAAAAGCAACAAAGTCCAGCACACAAGATTCCTGACGAAACTGCAACAGATATTCATCCACAATGGCCAAACCCACATGATGCTATTTATAGCAGCAGCCCTAATTACTGGAGCCCCACCCAAACACAGGTGGCCTCCCTTATTTCCTGTAATATGTTCTTACTTGGTCTCTTCTACGCATAATTCTGCGCTTGCAAGGGTCCAAAATGTCATCATCTGAAGCAATAGAAGATAAGGAAGATTGACTGCAGAGGAGGACTTGGGCTGTGTGCCAAGTCCTCCTCTGCCGAATCACTCCCACCTTCTTCTTCGTCCGAGGAAACTAAACTCTGAACCGATTCTGTCGGCAATAACACAGGCCTGTGACATGTTGAATTTCCCCCTGCATCCACCTCCCCATTCCCCGGGGCAGGAGCTGGGCCAGAGCTAACCACAACAGTCATGAGAGAACTAGGCTCAGAAATATTAATTAATTAATTGATTGATTGATTGATTTTGTCCATTACACAATGAGGGTTATATTGGGTATACATATAGTAATTATATAATGAAGGTTATAGAGGATATACCCATAGAAATATATATATAAGAAAGAATAGAAGAGAATAAATAGGAATGTATATCAATGAAAGAATAGAACAAATATAGGAAAGAAGAATGGTATAGGAGATATAGGAGAACAATACGACAGGGGACGGAAGGCACTCGAGTGCACTTATGCACGCCCCTTACTGACCTCTTAGGAATCTGGAAAGGTCAATCATGGATAATCTAAGGGTAAACTGTTGGGGGTTTGGGGATGACACTATGGAGTCCGGTAATGAGTTCCACGCCATAGTTCCCTCTAAGCTGAGCAGTGAGCAATCGCTCACTTAAAAATCATCATCAACTCAGAGTTTTCCAAACCTGCCCAGAAGCCGAGAGGGAAAGAGTGAGAGGGAAGGAGAGAGAGAGGAAGAGAGGAAGAGATAGAAAAAACAGATAGAAAAAAGAGAGGGAGGAAGGAAAAGAGAAAGAAAAAGAATGGGAGTAAGGAAGAGAGAAAGAAAATCAAAATCTAGTTTGAAACTAGCTCAACTATTTAAGTGGCATTTTGATATTGATTGTTGCCCTATTATGAGTTGCCCTATTATGAGCTCACTGTTATAGACACACAGTACAGTATTTTATTTTGAAATTCTCTGAGGCAAAACAGGGTGGGTTTTTTGTTTGTTTGTTTGTTTGTTTGTTTGTTTGCTTGCTTGCTTGCTTGCTTGCTTGCTTGCTTGCTTGCTTGCTTGCTTGCTTGCTTGCTTATTTATTTATTTATTTATTTATTTATTTATTTATTTATTTATTTATTTATTTATTTAATATTTCTGTGCCGCCCAGTCCTGAAGGGACTGCCGCTCAGACACTATACTTTTCCACCCATCCAAAAAAAAATTTAGAGGGAACACTGTTCCACGCTTCAACAAATACATAATTTGTCTGCCTTCTCCATTGTCTGAAGTGGCCATCCTGAACCTGCTATCTTCCAGATATGCTGATTTTATCTTCCATCATCTTCACCAAGCCGTGTGGCCTGAGAACAATGGGAATTATAGCGTAACACATCGGAGAGATTAGCATGTCAGAAACTATGGTCCAGAGGGACTGGAAATAACCTTTGCTGCTGCCCATGGCTCTTGCCTAGAGCCAATTGGGTGGTTCCAGAAAGATGAAGGAGAAAATGTGTCTGGGTCAGTTTAGTATCTGAAATGACATTATTGCTATATAATTTATTCCCTCTGCCCCCAGGCATCCATTTCGCTCTCTTTGCCATTGTCCTTTCTGGTTTTAGGCTCTTCAGGAAAACAGAAAACCAGCCTCTCTCTCTCCCTGAATAAATTTCTTGCCTACAGTCCTACTGGTTGTCATGCTTTCAACTGTGGGATATTCCCATTCTCTCTCTCTCTCTCTCTCCCTCCCCTCCCCTCCTTCCCTCTTTTTTTCACAGAAACAGCCCTGATTGTAAAAAAAAAAAACCCATTAAAAACCTGTGACCAATGAATAATATAAATTTTAGTCCTTTGATTGCATCATTGCTCCATATAAGCTAGCTCAAATGAGAGCTGTGGTGACCCAGAAAAATGATCATTCTTAATAAATCATAATCATAAAAATGAATTAGTACTACAGCCCAGCCCTCCAGAGATCTCTACGTGTTGTTTTCACAGGGAATAATTCAGAAGGTAATTTCGACCTGATCCAACACCACAGCCCTTTTCTCTGGCTTTTTAAAATATAAAATATTATTTTATTTTAAAATATAAATAAAATATAAGTACAAGACCTCGGGAGGTTATATAATTCTACCAAGGATCTTGTTGCGATCAGATTCAGGCTTTTAATCAGTTTAGTCTGTTTAGATAGAATGGATCTATGAGGAACAAATTCAAGTGGTATTCCATTTTCCCAAAAAGAAAAGCAGAGGTGTTTGTATGAAGTCACAGGCTGCTTTCATTTTATTTCCTCTACAGGCAAAAGTTCCCTAGTCATTCATGTTGGGTTTAAACCACTCTACTACATGCTTGCACTGTCTTGTAAACACATCTCTATGGTCAGGTCACAATTAACTGACCAGTGTGTCACCTTTTGATGACCAAAAGGGGCAGGTACTCTGCAGACTATATAAACCTCTGCATAGTAGATGCTCCCCCCCTCTTCTGATTCTCTTTAGCCTTGATGACCCTTCCTTGTCCACCTCCTGTGTGCTCCATTGTCCTCGGCTGAGGACACATGCGTGAGATGAAATCCAAAGCCATCCTCACACATGGGACCATCCAGAAGTTATTAATATGGACTGGAATATAAACTTATCTGCCTGCAATGTGCAATTGCATGAATCAACACAATTGTAAGTAAAGATTGTATTTTTCATCTTTATGAAGGAGTGATCATTCATTGCTAACGAATGGGATTCTGAACCACGTGTTATTTCTTGCCATACTAACTCCGCTGCAAATTAAGCCAGCTGAACTCTGCTAATACAAATAATATTAATAATAATCAAAATACCCAACAATTCAATCATATAGGACTCTGATCCCTCTGCATAAATCTTTCATAAAATGAGAGATTTGGAAAAAGACATAAAGGCAATCCAATGCAACTTTCTTCTCAGTGCATAGTTCTGGATCAATGGATGAGGGAGGGTCCCCCCCTAAAAATATTTACCGACTCTTGCATCTTTGACATAAATCTTTGCAACTCCTACCCTTAAAATATCACTATAGAGCACTGCACACCAAGACGACCAGACACAATTTTCTCCCAAACACCATCACTCTGCTAAACAAATAATTCCCTCAACACTGTCAAATATTCACTAAGGCTGTTCTACTATTACTATTAATTCTTCTCATTGTTCCTATCACCCATCTCCTCCCACTTATGACTGTATGTTTGTAACTTGTTGCTTGTATCCTTACAATTTACATTAATGTTGATCGCTTCCTGATTGCTTATTCGATCCCTATGACAATCATTAAGGGTTGTATCTCATGATTCTTGACAAATGTTTATTTTATTTTATGTACACTGAGAGCATATGCACTGTTGTGGTTAGCTCTGGCCCAGCTCCTGCCCCAAGGAATATGGAGGTGGATGTGGGCAAGACATCCACATGCCGCAAGCCTATTTTGCTCCCAGTAGAATCTGCCGACGAAGTCTCCTCTGACCAAGGAAGCATGAGTGACAGGGAAGAGGGGAGTTTGGCAGACAGCCCAGGAGGAGATCAGTCATCTGTATCACCCCTGGATTCTGAACAAGAATTAATGACACATCCACGCATGCGTAGAGTGATGCATAGGAGACAACAACTGAAAGATTATTACAAGAGAAAATGAGGCCACCTGTGGTTGGGTGGGGCAGCTGTAATTAGTGCTACAGATAAAAGTGCAGCCTCATGGCAGTTTATCTGATTCATTGTTTCGTCAAGATCGTGGTTTTTGCTGTTCAGGATTGTGTGTGTGGACTCTCTGGACTTTAGAATTGGACTCAATTTCACAGTTATTGGGTGAGCAACTGGACTGCATTTAACCTGTGCCTTGTGTGTACCAGAAAATCCCTTTGACATTTAAAAAAGGAGCTGTTTCTGTTTTTCTGTTTATAAAAAAACTTTTGGGTTTTTCCTTTTATCGTGCGGTGTATGTCTTCCTGGACTAATTACCCTGTAATTACAGGCAGTTGAGACACGCCAGCAGAACATGCACCATCAAAGACTAATTTCTTGTGTGTCCAATCACACTTGGCCAATAAAGAATTCTATTCTATTGTATTCTATTGTATTCTATTGTATTCTATTGTATTCTATTGTATTCTATTGTATTCTATTGTATTCTATTGTATTCTATTGTATTCTATTGTATTCTATTGTATTCTATTGTATTCTATTGTATTCTATTGTATTCTATTGTATTCTATTGTATTCTATTGTATTCTGGGTAATTGGTTCCACTGATGCTGAACACTAACTTTCAAGTGAAGTTTCCTTCTTGTAACTAATATTCATTATTCTCTGCCCTATATTCTGGGTATCTTTTCAGGTTCTTCCTTCCTTTATGTTCTCCAAAGTAATTATTCCCAATTCTATCAATCTCTTTACAGTTGTTCTTTCTAGTCTTGTCTAGTCTCCTTGTCCTTCTCAGAATCTGTTTCAATTTATTTGAATCTTTTTCAAAGATGGTGCCCAAAACTGGAGAAAAGAGTCAGGATGTGATCTGAAAGTTGATTTCTAACTCAACATGGGACATGGGTTAATGTGGAATGATTTCTTCTCTATGAAAGCCCGTTGGGTGTGATTGTTAAAGTATCAGCTAAGAAACTAGGAGATGGCAAGTTCCATTTCATTTTGATTTACATACAGTGAAGGGCTGCCAAACTTTTTACTACCACACTGTGGGCGTGGCTTATACAGGATGCCCTGCATTTTATTTTAACATCCTTCTGTACAAATTGGGTGCTCTGGGGTGGAGCTCAATTTTCGCTACCCTACTGCATTCCCGGGCAGCAGCCTACCCCTGTTTATACATGAAATTAAGCCAGTCACTCTTTATCAGCCCTAGGAAGAAGGAAATAGCAAACCACTTCTGAAAATCTATAGGGATTTGTCTATGAGGTTCCTAGGAATAAACACTGGTTCATTTTTTAAAAAAAATCCTCTTATGCTAACTAATGATTTTGCTGGGTTAGTAATACTCAGAATTTGATTTTCATGACTAAGCAATTTAAAAACAAAAACAACTTTCTTGTAAATTACTTGAATCTACCTTGACAATCCATTCCTAATCTACTCCATGTCACAAATTCATTCTCTGTTGACCTTAAATTTTAAGGTTTGGGCCTATTCAGCTTTGGTCTGGGCCTTTCTTGCCCAAATTCTGTGCTACCCATATTTGTGAGGGTAGGACTCAGCAAGCTGTTTACCAAGAATTCCTCCTGTCCTTCAGCTTTCCATATCCCCCCCTTTACAAATTCCTCAATGTGATATTTAACAATACAGTGATCCCTCGATTTTCGCGATCTCGTGCTTCGCGAAACGCTATATCGCGATTTTTCCCACCCGATGACGTCACTCTCTTCCTTCCTTTCTCATCTTTCTTTCTCTCTCTCTTTCTCTATCTTGCTTCTTCCTCTCTCACACTCTCTTCCTCCCTCTCTCATCTCTTTCTTTCCTTCTCTCTCTTTCTCTATCTTTCCCCCTCTTGCTGGCGGGTGGCGGGCGGCGGGCGGGCGGGCGAGCGGGGGCATCAGCGAGGAAGACCCAGGGAAGGTTCCTTCGGCCGCCCAGCAGCTGATCTGCTCGGCAGCGCAGCAACAGCGAGCAGACGAAGATCGGGGTTTCCCCTTTGCGTGGGCGGCGGGGAAACCCCGATCTTCGTCTGCTCGCTGCTGCTGCGCTACCGAGCAGATCAGCTGCTGGGCGGCCGAAGGAACCTTCCCTGGGTCTTCCCCGCCGCCCATGCAAACTCCACCATCTGCGCATGCGCGGCCATGAAAAAAAGGGCACGCATGTGCAGATGGTGTTTTTACTTCCGCAACCCTACATTGCGAAAAATCGATTATCGCGAGGGGTCTTGGAACGGAACCCTTGCGATAATCGAGGGATCACTGTAATTGTCAAATTTATATGACTGTCCATCTCACTCAAAGTGACTCTGGATGACATACAATAAAACTGGCAGTTAAAACAGTCTATAAAACCAGCTAAAGCAGTAAATGTAACTAGATTAGTAAATAAACATGTTCTGAATGAAGAAATGTACGATAGAAACATAGAAGTCTGATGGCAGAAAAAGACCTCATGGTCCATCTAGTCTGCCCTTATACTATTTCCTGTATTTTATCTTACAATGGATATATGTTTATCCCAGGAAGGTTTAAATTCAGTTACTGTGGATTTACCAACCACGTCTGCTGGAAGTTTGTTCCAAGGATCTACTACTCTTTCAGTAAAATAATATTTTCTCATGTTGCTTTGGATCTCCCCCGGGCACGTTTAATTTATGCATGGTATGTCTGTGTGTGTGACTGTTAGCATATGGGGTTTTTTAAATATTTAAATATTTTAAATCTGTCGGATTGCTTATGATTTGTTTTTTACATGTTGTGAGCCGCCCCGAGTCTTCGGAGAGGGGCGGCATACAAATCTAAGTAATAAATAAATAAATCTTTCTCCCATCTAACTTCAGATTGTGCCCCCTTGTTCTTGTGTTCACTTTCCTATTAAAAACACTTCCCTCCTGAACCTTATTTAACCCTTTAACATATTTAAATGTTTCAATCATGTCCCCCCTTTCCCGTTGGTCCTCCAGACTATACAGATTGAGTTCATTAAGTCTTTTCTGATACATTTTATGCTTAAGACCTTCCACCATTCTTGTAGCCTGTCTTTGGACCCGTTCAATTTTGTCAATATCTTTTTGTAGGTGAGGTCTCCAGAACTGAACACAGTACTCCAAATGTGGTCTAACCAGCGCTCTATATAAGGGGATCACAATCTCCCTCTTCCTGCTTGTTATACCTCTAGCTATGCAGCCAAGCATCCTACTTGCTTTTCCTACCGCCCGACCACACTGCTCACCCATTTTGAGACTGTCAGAAATCACTACCCCTAAATCCTTTTCTTCTGAAGTTTTTGCTAACACAGAACTGCCAATGCAATACTCAGATTGAGGATTCCTTTTCCCAAAGTGCATTATTTTACATTTGGAAACATTAAACTGCAGTTTCCATGGCTTTGACAATTTATCTAGTAAAGCTAAATCATTTACCATATTACAGACCCCTCCAGGAATATCAACCCTATTGCACACTTTAGAGTCATCGGCAAATAGGCAAACCTTCCCTACCAAACCTTCCCCTATGAGAAATATATATGAATCCCAGTGCCTGGTAAGGTTCCACAGAGTTGGCCTTCTCAGGGTCCCGTCAACCAGACAATGTAGTTTGGCAGGGCCTAGGGGAAGAGCCTTGTCTGTGGGGGCCCCGGCGCTCTGGAATCAACTTTCCCTGGAGATTCATACTGCCCTCACCCTCTTCTCCTTCCGTAAAAGTTTAAACACCTATTTATGTTGCCAGGTATGGGGCCATTATATCCTAGCCCCCTGACCGACGAGTGTTTTAGTATGTTTTGTTGAGTGAATGGTGATGAATGAAACTATATTAGAGCTTTTAAAGTCTTTTTTAGCCATATTAATTGGATTTTGGGTGGGTATTGCCCGGATGGGGGGGGGAACGCAGTGGGGTAGCAAAAATGGAGCTCCACCCCAGAGCACCCAATTTGCACTGAAAGATGTTGAAATAATATGCAGGGCATCCTGCATAAGCCATGCCCACAGTAAAATTTTTGGTAGAAATACAGACAGAGAGAGAGAGAGAGGCAGAGAAAGAGACTCAGCACACAAGTTTTCTATTACTAGGGGATCTACAAGCCTGCTGAAAAAGTTTAAGTTTATGAGATTTCATCTTCTGATAGTTTCCAAAACTCCTTTCGTGATATGACATGGAAGAAGTCCAGTAATGACAAAGATATGTCTTGTCCTTTAGCATTGAAGGGGAACCATAGTTAAATGTAAAAGTATTATGCAGAACCATTGAGGCTCTAGGCAAGGGAGGCATTAATTTACTTATGGAAACACTTAGATGAGCATGGAATTATGGAAAGAGATGGTTGCTCACATCCTTATGGGCTGTGAGAGTTATAAAGCTTCTTTCTGCTTTAATGTACAGAATCCTTGCTGAATTGAGATGAAGATCCTTTGGGACTGAAATATATAAAAATATATCATCTATTATTATTATTATTATTATTATTATTATTATTATTATTATTATTGCTGTTTTTTATTTAAGACATAATATATTCTAAGTAAAATGCAAAAAATAACTGCCTCATCTATCAACATAAAACCAAATGACAGGCTGCAGAGTAATTTATTAAACCATGCTAGTGTTTGGCTCCATGGGGAAGAAAATGATCCAGAATGCCCTTTAGTATTAACTTGCAAGCTGTGTAACTGCTTTCCTTATACAATGCTAGCTTTCACATTTAATTTTCTCATTAAAAAGAGAGAGTGAGAGATCCCCCTCTGGCTTTTTCCCCCTTTAGAGGTGTTGATTGAAGAATACAAAGGCTAGGATTGCTTGAATGGCAGTTTATATCTTTGATGTCAGTCAAACATTGCCTGCGAGATGTTATCCTAAAATTAATTATCTCCAGTGCAAAATGTCCTTTCTGTTTGTTTTTGTCATGATGATTGTCTTGCTAATTGGGTTCTCAGCTACTCATTATGGAGTTTCTTTCAGTATCAGTTTGAGTCCCTTGGAAATGATGTTCTTTAGTTCTGTGCTAGCTGTCAATCTCCATGACCACAGAGGTCAGAATTGCTGCAGGCCAGTGGACTGTGGACTGTCTCTATTCAGTGGACTGAATAAAGCTTGGAACTGAACAGGAGAAAGAGCTCACAATGTGAGCTATCTAAAATTATCTTCACAGACGAGAGGCTAGCTTAATAGCAATGAAACGTAAAGGGCAACCAACCCATTCCTAGATATTATCTCATTTGTCTACCTTAAAATTTTATCTCTGGATAAATAGAGAATTAAAGATGTGTCATTAAAATATAATTTTGGAATTTTTAAGTCCTTCCCTGTTTCTCAGTTTCCCGTAGGCATCCTTGAATGGTAGTATTGAATATTATGGGGAACTAGACATAACTCATCACACACTTACTTCTGATTGGCCATGTGAAGTTCCCAACACATAAAATTACAAGTTCCCAACACGTAAAACTACAAAGTTACCAACACATAAAATTATTCAAAGGCTATCACTAGCATAGCTTTTACTACTTATATAATTGTATAATCCTCCAGTTACTGCGAAAAGTCCAGCGTCAAGCTGATCTGTCGCATTTCTATAAATAATGAATAACAGAATCATAGGATTCATGCATTGGAAAGCCAACAAGCCTAACTCCCATCTAAGTATACAAATTTGCTAAATGATCCCTCTAATAATGGTCATCTAGCACAGTGATTTTCAACCTTTTTTGAGCCGCGGCACATTTTTTACATTTACAAAATCCTGGGGCACACCACCAACCAAACTGACACAAACTGATATTCTAAGACACTCTCCTCTCTTTTTCCATCCCTGTCTCCTCCCCCCTTGTGTGTGTGTGTGTGTGTGTGTGTGTATGCACTCTTGAACCATTTCCAAAAACAGGTGAGGGCTAGGGTTTTTTCTCTCTTATTCTTTGAGTGCTTTTTATCATATGCTTTAAATCAAGAGTCATTTCTCTCTCTCTCTTGTTTCTCTCTCTTTCCTCTCATTCTCTGCCTCAATTATTTTCTCAATTCCCTTTTCTTCTCCCCTTTTTGCTCTCATTTCTCTCTCTCTCTCCCTTCCTCTCCTCTCTCTTTCTCTTCCTCTCTCTCTTGCTTTCTTTCTCTTTCTCTCTCACTCTCTTTCTCTCTTGCTTTCTTTCTCTCTTGTTTTCTTTCTCTCTCTTTCTCTCTCTCTCTCTCCCCCTCTCTCCTTTTCAGAAAAAATTTGCAAGACTGGAACCTGAGCTTCCTTCTTTGCGGCACACCTGACCATGTCTTGCGGCACACTAGTGTGCCGCGGCACACTGGTTGAAAAACTCTGATCTAGCATCTGTTTGAAATCACCAAGAGTCCTCCTTTGTTCTAGAAAGACTGTTCTATTTCTTAACTGTTTTTGCCATTAGGAATTTTCTTTTAATAGCCCAATTCTCATTTCTTTTCATTTCAATTTATATGTCTTGTTCTTTCCAGTTTTAAGGAAAATAGGTCTCTCTCTTCTTGCATACGTAGAAATATTAAATATTTTAGACCACATTATCAACATTCTGTGTAGAGAGAAGTTTAATTTTCAATGTCAACTTAACGCTTTGTCTATTGATCCTGTTTGACATAGTGGTTAATGTGCTGGATTAGAAACCAAGAAAAACTGAATTTTAGTTTTTCTGTAGGCTCAAAAGCCGGCTGCGTCAGTTGTTAGCTTTGGGTCAGTTATATGTTCTCACTTCACAGGACCGTTTGGGAGAAAATAAAATATGGAAGTCTTTTGTACATTCCTTTGACTTGTGCAGAAGTAAAGCAAGTTATAAATATAATGAAATTGTGTCTTCTTTTTTACAAACAAAAGATATTCAATTCCAGATTCCTATAATATTCCTCAGCAGCTAACTGAAAGCAAAATAAAAACAGATGCCTGCTTAATTATTCAGTCATCAGAACAAAGGTTAATTATAAAAAGTCCCAGAAAAAGGCTCTCCTGCTAAATAGGAGGATAAACTCATTTTTTAAGGTCTCAAAGCTGCTTGCAGTTAAACACAATGTTAGATGGGAGAGTTATTAGTGTAACATTTCATAAGCTGAATTCTAGAAAATGTATGGTCAAGGCTGTGTAAAGTGAGGTAGGACAGGAGATGAAACTATTTGATTATCTATAGTAGCAACAAAATGACTCCACCTTGCTATCAAAATAATAATAATTTATTGGATTTGTATGCCACCCCTCTCCGTAGACTCGGGGCAGCTAACAAGAATAATAAACACAACATGTACTATCCAATAATAAAAACAACTAAAAACCCCTATTATAAAACCAAACATACACACAAACATACCATGCATAACTTGTAATGGCCTAGGGGGAAGAGCTATTTCAACTCCCCCATGCCTAGCGGTATAAATGAGTCTTGAGTAGTTTACGAAAGACAGGGAGGGTGGGGGCAGTTCTAATCTCTGGGGGGAGTTGGTTCCAGAGGGCCGGGGCCGCCACAGAGAAGGCTCTTCCCCTGGGGCCCGCCAAACGACATTGTTTAGTCGACGGGACCCAGAGAAGGCCAACTCTGTGGGACCTTATCGGTCACTGGGATTCGTGCGGTAGCAGGCGGTTCCGGAGGTAATCTTACTATTAAATGAAAACACGGGGTAAAGTGAAGTAGATTTTTGTGCAAAAAGACTGCAAGCATTGGTTAATTTGGCATTTAGATCAGTTTTCTTTTAAAACCTTCTTCAGATGCTTTTAATGTTTTTGCCAAGAACGTAAGTGAATAGAATTAGGCACCCACCCTGGATTTAAAGACTTCATTCCAGGATTTTGAACAAAAACCATGCTGACTAAAGATGAATTCCCCCACATTTGAAAGCTATGCAAGGGCAGGAAAGGTAACTATATTCTGTCCATCCAACCTTCTCTTTTTTGACCTGTATCATTTCCAACTTGCTCTCCCAAGCTTAGTACATACAAAATCCCAGACCATTTTTGCTCTCAAGCAAATAGCAGCCTCCCTCATTCAAACTTAATCATTTTTAGAAAGGGTATAATTAATACTCGGTTCAGATTGACATATCTTGGAAGCGGAAGAAAAACAATTCCTATGCATGTAATTAACCATTTTCTAATTTATATGTTCACTCAATGTAAACGTGTGTAAACATGTTTCCATAGTAGGAATCTGCAATAAAATCTTGCAAAGTTCTATCTAAAAGAACATTTACTTCCAAATGCAGTCAATCAACTGTTTCTTCCAAACATGAAATTCTGTTGTGTCTCCTTGTAAATCCTTTCCATTGATTGCCTTTGCTTGCTCAATCATCATTGTGCAATCCTAGGAAGGAGGGAGGGGGAATTTTAAACATAGTTTTCTTCCATTTCCCTCCTTACAATTAAGAAAAAAAGTTATTTTTAATTTTTTTAGATTCTTTTGCCTACAATTGTTAACACACATCACAGGGTTTGCTTCTGAAACTCAGATGTTTAGATGTAATCTTTATTTTTTATGAACAATTTCACATTTTCAAAACATAGTGGTGTTTGTAGTTTGTATTTTCTTTAAAAAATGCATACTAAACTGTTGTGGTTAGCTCTGGCCCTGCTCCTGCCCCAAGGACTGTTTTGCCCGCCCTCCCGGTGGAATCTGATGATGAAGGCTCCTCTGACCAAGAAGACATGAGTGACAGGGAGGAGGAGAGTGTGGCAGACAGCTCAGAAGGAGATCAATTATCCAGCTCCTCCTTGGATTCAGAAGAAGAGTGAATGATACAGCCACGCATGAGGAGAGCGATACATAGGCAACAACAACTGAGAGATTATTATCAAAGAAAATGAGGCCACCTGTGGTTGGGTGGGGCTGTGGTAATTAGTGAGGCTACTATAAATAGCAGCCTGTGGGTTTGGCCATTGTGGAGGATTATCTGATAGTTGTGTTTCGTGACTGCTTTACTGACTTTGACCTTTTGTGTGCTGATTTTCCCCCGCTTTGAAACTAAACCAGAGAAAAGTGTGTTTCACTTTGTGAAAGAAGAAGGACTGTGAATTGCCTCACAGCTGCAAGCTAAGTATCACAGAACTGATAAGGGACTTGTACAAATTACCAGTTTGTTTGGAGACGAGTGCTCTTTGCTATACCAAAAGAGGGCTTGGTTTAAGTGAATTTTCATTATAAAGAACATTGTTTTGAATTTTCAAATGTGTGTGTGTCTGAAATTTGTACCTGTGAATTTTTGGGAGGATTCAACCAGAGAGCCCGACAGAACACTAAACAAGTCTTTTTTGGATCATTTGGGCAGTTAATTATAAGCACCATTGGAAATCATTTGAAAGGACAACAGTATAAACAAGACTACCCACGAAACCACATGAATTTCAGTTGCCTGAATAGAAATACCCTTTGGGCATCAGATGTTTTCTAATATATTTAATCCTTCTACATAGACAACCTCCAGCCCTCAATTTCTTTTGATTTGTCAATCTTTATAGACGGTGTTAACTAACATTTGAATGAGTCTCGGATGACAATCGCAATCCAATAAAGGCGTTATATGTGCTTTTTGATTTGTTGTTCCACCCATGAAATAACCACATCTGAGTTCTTTCATTTTTCCTTCTTGTTTGGAATCCATAGGCTGGTTCTATATTACAATAGATCCCAATAGCATGTGTTGCTACACAGTTTAGTTTTCATATCTGTTCTGCCTGACCGGCCTCAAGCAATGATTAACTGTCCAGGAAAGAAGGTCAGACACATATGTGCATAGTCAGTCAGCAAACTTGTATTAAACAGTAAAGAAAAAGTCTAAAGCAAACGGTCCTTACTTTCAGGAGTAACACACAGGTTGAGTTGAAAATTCAGCCAGCTACAAAGTTCAGGGAAAAGCAAACAAATACAAAAGTCACGTAGCATAAATGTTCCAAAAGGTCTCTGAATTTTCACGGCACAAAAGCAGCAGCTTGTCCCAGAGTTTTCAACTCCCACAACACTGAGTTGAAATCCAAGAGCAGAAACTTCAAAGCAGGAACAACGACGCCACACAAACCACCCAGATAAACAGCCACAGTTTGCCTTGGCCCCGTTCCCTTTTTATGCCGTTAGCCCTGATTAAGGGAACCACACCCAGCCCAGGTGTGCTTATCATGCCTTATCATGCTTCTTAAAGCGATCCCTTCTTTGTAAGGCCCTTCGGTTGCATAAATTAATGTATTGTCCTGCAGACGAACTGTCCGATGAACTGCCAGCCCCCTCTCCTGAGCTGTCTGCTAATTCTTCCTGGCTCTCTGCCACATCTTCCTGACTGCCTGCTTCATCTTCCTGGCTGTCAGCCAGGCTTTCACAGTCACTGTGTGCCGCGTCTCCTCCATCTGTGGGGGCAGCGGCTGGCCCAGGCCCAAACACAACAATATCAGGCATGAAATGAAAAAACATAAGAGATAGACTCTCCAATACATTTCCTACAGGCATCAATATTTCACCCTACTTCTTACTCACTGCATGATAACTTCCCTTTGCAGTCCCTGTACAGTCACTACTGTTATCTGTAGATATGATTCTTGTTGTAAGGTCATGGACAAAAGTCACAAATTTAAAAAGTAGCAGCATATTCCACTGGGGAATTCCTGTGTGCTAGTTTTATTGAACCTGCATCTAGTACAAAGAAGGGCTGTCAACTTAAATCTTATCGTGTCCCATATCCAAGTGACATGCAAATAATTGCATATCAGATGAGAAGGAAAAACAGTCACTTTCTTGCAACAGTAATCAAACAGTGAGAGACACTGTGGGATATTCATTTCCTGAAATACTGCATTATTTTAAATTTGCTTTTCCTTGTTAAGAATTCTAGGATGTTGGAAAGTTGCGCTGCCCCCATAGAGGGAGGTGAAATATTTATGTATTGAGCCCTCAATCTTTTTTATTCTAAAGAGAAAGGAGATTCAGCTCCAAATTAATGATATTGGTGTAAAATGAAATTTTACAACATTTTTCTGAAATGGCCCAATGTTATTAAATGTTATTTCATAGAAACATAGAAACATAGAAGACTGACGGCAGAAAAAATCCTCATGGTCCATCTAGTCTGCCCTTATACTATTTCCTGTATTTTATCTTACAATGGATATATGTTTATCCCAGGCATGTTTAAATTCAGTTACTGTGGATTTATCAACCACGTCTGCTGGAAGTTTGTTCCAAGGATCTACTACTCTTTCAGTGAAATAATATTTTCTCACGCTGCTTTTTATTTATTTATTTATTTATTTATTTATTTATTTGCTTTTGATCTTTCCCCCAACTAACTTCAGATTGTGTCCCCTTGTTCTTGTGTTCACTTTCCTATTAAAAACACTTCCCTCCTGAACCTTATTTAACCCTTTGACATATTTAAATGTAAAGGATTTAAATTTAAATTTAAAGGATTTTTTTGATAATAGAAAGTAAATGTAATTGCATTTAGATCCAGATATCCATTATACTGACATTTTTAATGCTGCCCTTTTCTACTTATCTCATTCTTATGCGTTGTCTTCAAGTATATTTTTGAATACATTTTCTTTTGTGCCTCCTGGCTTCAAAAGAGCACACATACACAGGTCATGTTTGCATACTTATTTGCATCGTTAACCTGCTGAACAATGGTTTAGAAAAGATTAGTTTTAACCAAAACAAATAAAATGTTTGACAGAGCTTCAACTTATTCTGGATTTCCAGCAATAGCAATTATCTTAATCCTTTTCCATATGATTCCCCCATCAACATTTGGTAGGTTGGTTTCCTGTATGACGAGGAAGAGAAGAGAGGGTTAAAAATATGTAGAGACTCTTAGTCAGCAGTCCCCAAACTATGGCCCGTGGGCTGGATGCGGCCCGCTGAGGTCATTTATCCGGCCCGCGGCAGCGTATGTGATTTTACCATCTATATACTAAGCTCCTGAATCTCCCGTCCACTCTGCTGCTGAGCATCTGGTGGCAGAAAGGAGGAGGAGGAAAGCCAGTGGGCGGGGAGGAAAGTGGGCCTGCAATTGGCCCCTTTCTTTGCCACCTTTAGGGAGAGAAACTGTTGCTGCCATATGGCAGAGCAGCAACAGTTCCTCTCCCTAAAGGCGAGAAAGAAAGGGGCCAATTGCAAGCCCACTTTCCTCCCCGCCCCCTGGCTTTCCTTCTCCTCCAGACGTTCAATTCCCTCCTTAATGTTCCTTCAAAAAGTACAACATCAATTATATTTCTAACTTATTAACCATTATGCCAAAGTGCTTCCTTCTTTCTTTATATATTTTTCTATAAACATTTTTATACATTTTTCTATAAACCAAGAAAACCTTGTATAGCCAATCAGATGTTAACAAAAGAAAATTAAAAACAAAACATAAACATATGAATTTCAGACTTCTTTCCCCCCTCTAAATAGTACATTCCCATTTTGTTTTTTACGTTAAAATAAGGTATGTGCAGGGTGCATAGGGATTTGTTTATAGGGTTTTTTTAATAGTCCGGCCCTCCAACAGTCTGAGGGACAGTGAACTGTCCCCCTGTGTAAAAAGTTTGGGGACCCCTGCTCTTAGTTATCCAGGTCATAGTTGTCCCAAAAGTGCTTTTTCAGGAGGCAACTTTACTTTCTTGTTTTTTCTTCTCATCCAAGATACTTCAGCTCTGACAGGATAGTGGGCAATGGAAGGATTTATGCTCCTTGAAGACAGCTAGTCATTTGCAAACTTTCACAGGGTAGTTGAAGCACTTGGAGGTTTATTTGTGTCCTCGGGCTTTTCAAAGAAAATACAAAAAAGTCCAGTTGCCTCCTGAAAAGCCACCTTTGGGAAAGAAGAAAGGGTTGCTTGTAGCTTAAGCAGAAAGAAAATGGAAGAAGCATTGAAGGGACAATGCAAGACACCTAGAGTTGCTCTTCTAAGCAATGTCCTTTATTGTTCCTCACTTATAGATAGAAATCTTGCCAAAATATTATCAAACTAAAGTAGACAACTTGCACCATAAAATATATACTCTGAGAACTATTAGGGTGGAGTCATGTTAATTCTCTTACTTTCACTCATCTAAACTGTGCTGTCTTTTGATCCTATGGAATGCACTTCCCTTTCTTTCTTTCTTTCTTTCTTTCTTTCCTTCCTTCCTTCCTTCCTTCCTTCCTTCCTTCTTTCTTTCTTCTTCTCTCTCTCTCTCTTTCTTATCAGAACATGTACAAGATAGCAGGAATTGGTATAAACATAAGCAAAAGTGAATAAGATACAGGTAAATGTGGTCAACGGGACAGTAGGACAGAGACGGTAGGCACAATAGTGCACTTATGCATGCCCCTTACAGACCTCTTAGGAATGGGGTGAGATCGACTGTAGATAGTCTAGGATTAAAGTTTTGGGTGTTTGGGGAAGAAACCACAGAGTCAAGTAGTGCATTCCAGGCACTCTGTTGCTGAAGTCGTATTTTTTGCAGTTGGGTTTTGAGTGGTTTACATTGAGTTTGAATCTATTGTGTGTTCATGTGTTGTTGCAGTTGAAGCTGAATTATTCATTGACAGGTAGAACATTGGACAGATGATTTTATGAACTACATTTAGATTGGATCAAACATGACATAAATATGAGTACTCCAAGGTCCTGGACAGAGTGAGGGTCGTGTCCTCCAAGCTTGCATTTTGTGTTGAGACTCTTTTTGCCAATGTATAAGATATTTGTTTATTGGTTGATATTTGAAGTTGCCAGTTATCAGTCCATTGTGATACATGGTCAAGGTCTTTTTGAAGGGTAGACGTGAGCAAAGAGAACACAGTTGCTTATAATATGATCACAAAGGTCATTTATGTAAAGAATGAATAGTGTTGGATAGAGTATAGACTGATCCCCTTCTCCTTGTGGTAGCCCCTTAGACATTGGAAAACTGCTATCATGTCTCCCCTAGTCCTTCTTTTCATTAAACTAGACATACCCAGTTCCATACCCATACCCAGCGTGACACCTACAACCGTTCTTCATATGTTTTACTCTCCAGTCCCCTAATCATCTTTGTTGCTCTTTCTAGAGTCTCAACATCCTTTTTACATCATGGTGACCAAAACTGAAAGCAGTATTCCAAGTGTGGCCTTACCAAGGTATTATTTAGTGGTATTAACATTTCACATGGTTTTGATTCTATCCTTATCTTAATGCAGTCTAGAACTGTGTTGGCTTTTTTGGCAGCTGCTGCACACTGCTGGCTCATATTTAAATGGTTGTCCACTAGGATTCCAAGATCCTTCACACAGTTACTACTGTTGAGCAAGGTACCACATATACTGTATCTGTGCATTTTGTTTTTCTTGCCTAAATATATTGAATTTGCCTATATGTATCACCATTTAATTTAATTTTGTTTGATAGCGCCCAATATTCAAGTTGTCAAGATCCTTCTGTATCTTAAAGCCATCTTCTGGAGAGTTGGCTATTCCTGCCAGTTTGGTGTCATCTCAAATTTGATGAGTTCCCCATCTATCCCTTCATCATTGGTGAAGATATTGAAGAGCCTTGGGTTATTCCACTGCATACTTCTCTCCATGTAGATGCTGTTGAGCACTACGTGTTGAATGCAGTTGGTTAGCCAGTTTTGAATCCATCTAGTGGCTTTGCTGTCTAGCCCACATTTTCCAAATTTACCTAGTAGTAGGTTATGGTGTACTTTATCAAATGCCTTACTGAAGTATGAGTAAATTAAATCGACAGCATTCCTCTGGTCCACTAATTTTGTCACTTTGTCAAAGAATGCAATAAAATTAGTCCGGCATGATCTGTTTTTGACAAACCCATGTTGGCTTTTTGTTTTTACTTGTTTGTTTCTATGTGTTTGTTGATTCGTTGCTTGATTATCTTTTCAAGAATCTTCCCTGTATTGAAGTCATGCTGATAGGTCTGTAGTTTCTTGGATCTATTTTTCCCTTTTTTTGAGGGTGGCAATTACATCATCTCTTTTCCAGTCCTCTGGCAGTTTCCCGGTGCTCCAGAATCTTTGAAAGATATGCTAGTTCAGTGGTTCTGAGATCTTGTCTGGGATACTTCACAAAGATGGCATTAATCTTGCAAGTCTGAAAGTATATCTGTCCCTTGTTACTTTTACAGCCCTTCTGACATGTTTGCCATATCCTTATTCTTCTTGATCTCTCACTAGCTAATAGTTATTTCTTATAAAAGCTTACATAAAACATGGCCTGGATTTTGGAAGGGCCATCTTACTCCCATTGTTTTCTCCCATCCCATTAGGGCAGGCAGGAAAGACAAACCCGGAGCCCTGTCAACCAGGGATTATCATCTAGACCCCTCGTTCCCAACATGGGGCCCACGCCTCAGAGGGGGTCAATTTGATTTTTAATAGGGGCAATTGGAACCTTGTTTAAACCAAGTTAATGGCCTTTTTAGGCTTCCTCCACATGAATAGGAGTTCAGGGGGGGCATGAGTATTTTAGAGATGATTAGGTGGGATATGGGCAAAAAAAGGTTGGAAACCACTGATCTAGACCAGTGTTTCCCAACCAGTGTGCCGCGGCACACTAGTGTGCAGCGGGACATGGTCAGGTGTGCCGTGAGCCTGGCCTGGCTGGAGCTTCCCTAGCGGTGACGACGTGAGCTTTTGGGACCCGGTGGGAGGGCACCGGCCACTGTTGCTTCTAAGCTGCGTGGGCGGGCACCCGCACAGCCATTAGGAACCCCCCCCCCCCGCAGAAATTTTTGAAGTGGCGCAAAGCCACACAGTCCTGAATCGCTCCCTCCTCCGGCCACAAAGTCTGCTGCCTAGGAAAGCGGCGCATTTGAAAAACGCGCATTTTAAAAGCGCGCCGCTTTCCCAGGCAGCCGGCTTGCTGGCCGGAGAAGCAAGCGATCCGGGACTTTGTGGATTTGCGCCGTGATGACAACAACGGCGCCGTGGTGGCTTTCAAGCGCCGCCCTTTGTGGCGCCCCGCCACCCGTTCCTGCAGGTAGCAGTCAGGCTGGGTACCGGGAGGCGGAGGCGGCGCGTGGCTGGGCGCTGAGCGCCATGGACACCTGGGAGGGTGAAGGGGTGAATGTGGCTGCTGCCTCTTAGGCGGAGGCGAAGGCGACGGTGGAGTCCGTGCTGGAGCCATGCGCGGCTGCTGATCCAGGGGGTCACGGACCAGCAAGCCACCCTCCACTCTCTCTCCGCTCTCTCTCTCTTTCTCTCTCTGTTGCTGGTGTGGTGCACGAGAGAGAAAGAGAGAGAGAGAGAAAGGAGGAGAGAAAGCAAGAGAGAAAGAGAGAGAAGTAAAAGCAAGAGAGAAATCAAGAGGGAGAGAGAAAGCAAGGAAGAGAGAGAGAGAGACAAAGAGTGTGTGTGTGTGTGAGAAAGCAGGAGAGAAAGAAAGAAAGAGAGGGAGAGAAAAAGAAAGCAAGAGAGAGAGAAAGAGAAAGAGTGTGTGTGAGAGAGAAAGCAAGAGAAAGAAAGCAAGAAAGAGAGAGAGAGAGAAAGAAAGAGAGAGAGAAAGAAAGCAAGAAAGAGAGAGAGAGAGAGAGAAAGAAAGAAAGAGAGAGAGAGAAAGAAAGAGAGAAAGAGAAAGAGGGAAGGAAAGCAAGAGAGAGAGAAAGAGAGAAAGCAAGGGAGAGAGAAAGAGAGAATAAAAGAGAGAGCAAGAAAGAGAGAGAGAATGCAAGAGAAAGAGAGAAAGCAAGAAAGAGAGAAAGAGGGAGGGAAGGAGGGAGAGAGAAAGAGCAAAAAAGAGAGGAACGAAGGAAGAAAGAAAGAGGGATGGAGAGAGAGGGGGAAAGAAAGAGGGAGGGGGAGAGAAATAGGGTGAAAGGGGGGAAGAGAGGGTTTTTTGTCCAAACTTTTTTAGCCCCCCCCCCCCGCTCAATGTTCCCCAGGATTTTGTAAATGTGAATAATGTGCCGCGGCTCAAAAAAGGTTGGGAAACACTGATCTAGACAGACCAAAAAGAAGGATGTCTTTTCCATAGCTGTCTTCTTTAAACATCATATTAGCTTTAATTGTTTTGGAAAGCCTTGAAGACCTGACAAAAACATGAGAGAATAATTTTGTCCACATTGCTGGTCTATGATGTTTTCAAAAATTTATTTATTTATTTATTTATTACTTAGATTTGTATGCTGAAACAAATCATAAATAATCTGACAATTTAAAATATTTAAAGATTTAAGAAAGACCCCATATACTAACAGACATACACACAAGCATACCATATATAAATTAAACATGCCCAGGGGGAGATGTTTCAGTTCCCCCATGCCTGACGGCAAAGGTGGGTTTTAAGGAGTTTACGGGAGGCAGGAAGAGTAGGGGCAGTTCTAATCTCCGGGGGGAGTTGGTTCCAGAGGGCCGGTGCCGCCACAGAGAAGGCTCTTCCCCTGGGGCCCGCCAACCGACATTGTTTCGTTGACGGGACCCGGAGAAGGCCCATTTATGTTTACTTGGCTAGAAAATTGTCTTTTTAAATATACATTGAATTTATGGGGTGTTTTGTTTTACTCTTTATCAGCTACCCAAAGATGAAATGCTATATAAATCAATTTAAATAAATAAAAGTGGAGGCTTGTAGAAAATCCATAAGGCAATATTGTTTTTCTGAGTAACCAACCATATTTAACTTGCTTAGTTCTTTACCCTCCCAATATATCTTGATAAAATAGTGTTGTTTGAAAACAAGCGAACAGCACTATTTATCAAGCTATGTTGGGAGCACATGAAGCTAGCCACTTAATCAATAGATGAGCTATGCTAATTGCCCAAAGGTAACTATAAGAAAAATAGAACTGTTTGCTCTTTTAAAAGGTCCAAGGAAAATCTTTGTCTTGGGTCATTGACTCATGTTGTGCAGCTTGCCATTTTGGGTGCCTCTAAATTGGCTGCTTCAGGCAAAGGTCAGGCTGTGGTATTAATTACTTGCTATTACCAAGAAAATGTAATTTCATGGCCTCACAATGGGCTTATTTTCTTCTTTACAGTGACTGGCGATTGTTTGGTCATGAGAATAAAACACTTGATAAACTGAAGCTATTAATAGCAAATAAGAGCTTTGCACTTAAAGCTTCACCAAAGAGCTTTGAAATGTATCTGCATCTTCCCCAGTTTTTTCTTTTAAATTAAATCATATATATGGTGAGCTTAATGCTTTTCCTGAAGTAACTGCTCCTATCTCCCAATAAGGTCAACTTGCTCTCAAATCAAAGGCTAGTTTTCCTGACAATACCATGGAACTATCAGTGAACGGCTGCACATTTTTTTACTACCACACGGTGGGCGTGGTTTATTTTGTGGGTGTGGCTTGTCAGCCATGTGACCAGGTGGGAGTGGCTTGACAATCATGTGACTGGGGGTGGGAGTGGCTTGACGATCATGTGACTGACTTAAAGGTGGACAACTTGACGTTACTCATGTCAAGGGTTTGGGTTAGGGTGCCTGGTCTCTCCTTGCCTCAAAGAGATACAATTTTCCTATCTATTTACTATGACTGAACATATAAAATACACTATTTAATTTATGTATATATGCCATATGTGTACATGCATATTACATGCAGGCACACAAAAATACACATTATCTACTATATAAACTGTATGTGTATGTAAACACATGTACAGCTCTTCTAAAATTATACACATTCAACCTCATTTACTGCGATAGGAGAAACATCCAGAGACAAAAGGGGAAAAAAAGAAAAAAAAATCAAAATTTTTCTGAGTATCTGACCAATTTTTTTCTACCGGTTCTGCGTACCTGACTGTACCTGTAGGAGCCCATCACGGCTTCTCTGGCCTTGTAGTCCTGGAATTTTCTGAAGGTCTCCAGAAATGTGTGCAGAGTATGGAAAAGAGTAAGATGGTGGATGCTATGGTGATGATTGAAATATGAGCCAATTTTCACAAGTATGTAGCAGAGGTTCCTCCCAAGCAGCTGGTGATGTCACGATGATGTCACAGAACAGTTCGGTTGGCACCAGTTTGTGGGCCATCTTTTTAGTTAATTTCTTTAAAAAATTTTTTTTTAAAAAAATGCTTTTTGTTTTCTTCTGCATGTGCACAGAAGCTAAGTTTCCAGCACTGCACATACATTGTCATCTTATTTTTGGCTCTTTTGGGGGGATTTTTAAATTTTGTTGCCACTGCGCCCGCGTGCGTCTACAAGGCACACGTTCATGTCCACACAGCGTGCCCACATGGCAAGGGGGCAAGCGAACTGGTAGCAAGATAAGTTAGAACATACTCCTGGTGTGTAGATAAATAATTTATTTTATTTATTTGTTGGTTTGTTTGTTTTGTCACGTATGTATTGGTGGTATACAAAGATATAAAAGAGCCGAGGTGGCGCAGCAGGTGGAGTGCAGTACTGCAGGCCACTAAAGCTGACTGTAGATCTGCAGGCCAGCGGTTCAAATCTCACCACCGGATCAAGGTTGACTCAGCCTTCCATCCTTCCGAGGTGGGTAAAATGAGGACCCAGATTGTGGGGGCAATATGCTAGCTCTGTTAAAAAGTGCTATTGCTAACATGTTGTAAGCCGCCCCGAGTCTAACGATAAGGGCGGCATAAAAAATTGAATTAAACAAACAAAGAAACAAACAAACAAACACACAAACATGATACTAGTAAAAGAGAAACATTAGGACGGGGGGGGGCGGAAGGCACACTGGTGAACTTATGCACGCCCCTTACTGACCTCTTAGGAATCGGGAGAGGTCAACAGTGGATAGTCTAAGGCAGTGTTCCCCAACCTTGGCAACTTGAAGCTATCTGGACTTCAACTCCCAGAATTCCCCAGCCAGCATTCTCTGACTTGGGAATTCTGGGAGTTGAAGTCCAAATAGCTTCAAGTTGCCAAGGTTGGGAAACAATGGTCTAAGGCAGGGGTAGGCATCACAGCCACCATTTTGATTTGCTTTTTCCTTTTTACCATAACTACTACACGCCTCTGATGGTCTCCCACCCAGATACAACCAGGCCCCAGCTTGCTCAGTTTCCAAGTCCAGAGATGGTGGATGCTTTTTTGATGCTGCAAATGAAAATGATCCAGAACAGATGTAGGCTTCAAGGTAGCTGAACTGTTAAATTATTTACAATGCTCTCCAAACCGCATATGGAGAAAGATGTAAACAGACTAAATGATCCCACTGACAACATATTTTCCCTCACTCTAATTCATACAATTGTCTCCTGCATTTAAATAAAGGTATAATAAAACAATCTGATATGTTCTGCAGAAATGCAGGTGAAGTAGAAAACCTTCTGTAGCTTTGACAATTTCCTAACTAGTTTTGCTTTAAGAAAACTGATGGGCCTGATTGTAAGTGAATTACGAAGTTTTAAGGCTCTAGTTAGACAAAGCATTTTGGGATTTGTATAAGCAGAGTGGAGCATGTGTGTGGTTTGTCTGACGTTTATTGGGCAACCTCCTTTAAAATTGTGCATAAGCATAATATCAAAGTCTGGGTGCTGGCACAAGCAAAAAGCAAATCTCATTTTCACATGTTCTTTTCCTCTATTCTTCCATAACAAAATTAGCAAAGTATTTGGCACATTTATTTTTGCAAATCCCCCTCTCTCCCCCCCCATATGTTACTCTGGGCTTTCATCAACACCAGCTTCGTTCTGGCAGACCAAATTGTCACTGTTAAGAATGGAGTTATTTGAAAGTGAGCTGGCACCAGTCTGTTTGATGACATCAAATTCAACACCTCTGATATGCCAAATTTTACATCAGTTGCAGAAAGGAACTGGTAACTTAATTTTCTCCATCTATCATGGTATAGTCTGGAGGACAGAAGGGAAAGGGGGGAGGGATGATCGAAACCTTTAAATATGTGAAAGGGTTAAATAAGGTTCAGGAGGGAAGTGTTTTTAATAGGAAAGTGAACACAAGAACAAAGGGGCACAATCTGAGGTTAGTTGGAGTGGAAAGATCAGAAGCAACATGAGAAAATATTATTTAACTGAAAGAGTAGTAGATAATTGGAGCAAACTTCCAACAGACGTGGTTGGTAATTCCACAGTAACTGAGTTTAAACATGCCTGGGATAAACATATATCCACCCTAAGGTAAAATACAAGAAATAGTATAAGGGCAGACTAGATGGACCATGAGGACTTTTTCTTCCATCAATCTTCTATGTTTTTATGTTTCTATGGTGGGTCCCATTTCTACTATAACAAATCTCTGTTCATTCCGACTAATTCATGGTTTAAACATTTTTCAGTTTACAAATATTGTGTGCTGGTAGACAACACAAATTCAAAAAGAAATATAAAAATTTAACTGTTATGATCCCCTGTTTTTTCTTTTTTATATTGATTTTTTATCTTTCCATTTTTTTGTATTTTTAAATTTGTACTTTTAGCAAGCTTTAATTAAAAATATTATTTAAAAAGATTCTTGATTCATTCTAATTTAAAACCTTTTCAGAATTCTGCAAGAGATGAAGAGATACTTAGATTTATAGTCCATATGGACAATTCTCTAGGCACCATAACTGGTTGCAGAGCTTTGCTCTAAACAGGATAAGGCCCTAGCTTGCTTAATCTTGCTAATTCAATCTTCAAGTTATCTGTATTTTAATTCCTATATTCTCAGTATAGTCCATGACTTATAACCATTAGTCCATGGTTCACGGTAACCACGGTTCAAAATTACAACAACCCTAAAAAAAGGGTCACATGATCAAAATTTGGGTAATTGGCAACCGGTATGTATTTCCAGCAGCTGTACCATTGTTGGGGGTCCTATGATGGCCAGTTGCAATCTTTGTTTGTTCCATCATTTGCATTTTTGTTCCATCATTTATATTACGGGTCCTCAAACTTTAAGCTATGCTGCCTGGAGAATTCTGGGAGTTGAAGTCCACAAGTCGTAAAGTTGCCAAGTTTGAAGACCTCTGATCTATATGGTAGAACCTATGCTTGAATTTTATTATATCATCACTTTTGTTTCTTTCTCAGTTTAAACTAACACAATTCTTTTAAATTTCATTATAAGATTGAATCTCCAGATTCCTCGCCACTCCTGTCTTCCTTAAGCTTATGTTTACCAATATCTTCTTAAACCGTGTCCAGAAATAAATAGATGACACCCCCCCACCCACCCCTGATGAGGACTAGTTAAACAGAACTGAACTGCATAATTCCATTTTATAAGCCTGGTACTTTTGTTGGATTGCATTAGTTTCTTCAGTTGCCACATCGTACTGACTCATGCCTAATTCCTGGTATATTAAAGCCGCCTCGCAGTTTTGTGCTCTTTGCAATTTGATGAGCATCTCCTTTAACTTTCACATTAAGACACCACTTATTGAAATTCAAGTCAAATGCATCTGGTGATGGTGGGGCAGAAGAGACAAGACAAGAATGATAATTACCATGTTGTGAAAGGAAGCAGAACTAGTGTTGCTATATTTGTGCAGAGTTATTCAGAAACCTTTATGTCAAATGTTTTGGGTAGGAACTTTGGCTGAAAATATCTAGCTACTCATTATTGCCATGGCAGCATACATGAAGTTGAGACACAACTCTATTAAAGAATTGTACATCATAACCTTAACTTCTTTTAAAAAGTACATATATACAGTGATACCTCGTCTTACAAAAGCCTCGTCATACAAACTTTTCGAGATACAAACCTGGGGTTTAAGATTTTTTTACTTCTTCTCACTAACAATTTTCACCTTACAAACCCACCGCAACTGCTGGGATGCCCTGCCTCTGGACTTCCGTTGCCAGCGAAGGACCCGTTTTTGTGCTGCTGGGATTCCCCTGAGGCTTCCCTCCATGGGAAATCCCACCTCTGGACTTCTGTGTTTTTGTGATGCTGCAGGGGAATCCCAGCAGTGAAAAAACGGGTGCTTCACTGGCAACGGAAGTCCAGAGGTGGGGTTTCCCAGCGAGGGGAGCTTCAGTGAAATCGTAGCATTGCAAAAACACAAAGGTCTGGAGGTGGGGTTTCGAGGACTTCAGTGTTTTTGCGATGCTGCAATTTCACTGAGGCTCCCTTCACTGGGAAACCCCACCTCCGGACTTCCGGTGCCAGCGAAGTGCTCATTTTTGCGATGCTGGGATTCCCCTGCTGGGATTCCTCTGCAGCATCACAAAAACACAGAAATTCAGAGGTGGGGTTTCCCATGGAGGAGAGCCTCAGGGAAATCCCAGCAGCACAAAAACAGGTGCTTTGGCTGGCAAAAAGGGTGAATTTTGGGATTGCACGCATTAATCGCTTTTCCATTGATTCCTATGGGAAACATTGTTTTGTCTTACAAACTTTTCACCTTAAGAACCTCGTCCTGGAACCAATTAAGTTTGTAAGACAAGGTATCACTGTATATGAAACCTTCACCATGCTGCCTAATCTATAATATGGTATGAAGAAGAATTGGAAAAATATTTAAAACGGTAATTACAAACAATTTAAAATGAATTAGAAGGCTAGAACCTAGATCAGGGCTATCAAATGTCTGGCCCACGGGCCAGATGCATCACATGCTGGCCACGCCCAGTTTAATGAAGGGGAGGGGAAGTCCCAATATCTCACGTGACGCCGCGGTGACGGCGTGAGTTTGACACCCCTGACCTAGTTGAATAGGCATGCTTTTGCATAGCATTAAAAGGATCTACATGCAAAGCAGAACATTGGGAAGAACATTCTATAAGAGCCTCGTTGGCGCAGTGGTTAGAGTGCAGTACTGCAAGTTATTTCTGCTGATCATGGACTGCCAGCAGTTTGGCAGATCGAATCTCAGTAGGCTCAAGGTTGACTCACCCTTCCATCCTTCCAAGGTCGGTAAAATAAAGACCCAGATTGTTGGGGAAAATATGTTTACTCTCTGTAAACCACTTAGAGAGGGATGTAAAACACTGTGAAGTGGTATATAAGTCTAAATGCTATTGCTATTGGCATTGCTATTGTTATAGTAAGATCCTATTATTAAGAATCATATCTAATGTTCACTGCACAATGCACCTCTAGAAAAGGAGGCATCAAAAGAAGACCCTCCATATGAGTTCTTAAAGCCAGCATGAATGACAGCATGCAATAAGATACTCCTCCAGGTATTTGGATTAGACTTTTAAAATTAATTGTCCCCATAAGTGTATTGAAAGTCAGTAAAACTAATTCAAGATCTCTATAGAGTTGATTATATAATTTGAAATTTTGGCTACCATCTTCTGCACCAACTGAAGCTTGAGGTTTTGTCAAGGACAGTGGCACGTAAAATCCATTTATTAAGTTCAACTGGGAAATTATTAAAGCATATCCCAAAAGTTATTAGAGTATATCCAGGATTCTTCTTTCTTTCTTTCTCCTTGAGAAAATGATGTATCGGTGTAATCTGGTATTGAGCCTCATTTGATAAAACTGGATTTATTAGAATTTCCTGCGTGGATATCTTCAATGGCAATATAACCTTGAACAAATCAAGTTGCATATCTATTTATTAGATTTAGGGGCCACCTATGCCAATGCCTTCATCATGGAAAGCTTCAACTAGAGTTGGTTAGAATTTACCTAGTCCAAATGCCAGAGCCATGCATGAGCCTAGCACTTCCAGAGCCTTCTTTGGTTCAAACCTCATGGAGGAATAAAGCTTCCTTAATGCTAGTCCAGCTCATTTTTAAAAATTCAACCGACGTGCCTTCTAAAAACCATTTCTCACCCTCGTTTACATCCTCCACCTCTGTTTTTTAGTTTCTTTGTTGTATCCTGTAATGGCTACCTTGTAACTCTGTAAATAGTTTGTTCCTCTTTCAGCGCTGTCTGAGCCCAAGCAGGAAGTCGCTCCTGATTGGCTCAGACGCGGCCGGCTCTAGCTTTGGCGGGAACCGCAAATATATAAAAGGAGCGGTTTCTCCAGGCAGAGTCAGTCGGTACTCGCTGAATTGTCACTTTACCTTGCTGAGCTGTCACTTGTTCTCTGAGCTGAATAAAAGTACCGATTGCTCAAAACCCTGTCTCTGGGTCTACTTCACTGGCGACGAACGGACGGAAGAAATTTCGCGTGCAACATGGACAAAATCCAGATCGGCCAGGCTCCGGAACTCTTCGATCCCGAGAAATCGACATGGGACGAGTACATGGCCACCTTCGAGATATTCCTCGAAGCGGCGGGAATGCAGGACGCCGAAGCCGATCGCAGACGGGCTATTTTCCTTAACTACTGCGGCGCAGAAATCCGTAGACTTGCCCAAACTCTCACCGAACCGGAACAAGCGAGAGCCACAGCGTGGGACGTCCTACAACAAAAACTGGCGAGCCATTTCAAGCCGACCAAACCAGCCATGGTTTTTCGGCATCAATTCCACATGATGGCTCAGAGGGAAACCGAGTCGATCAGCCAGTTTACAACGCGGCTTCGAACGGTACTTGCTCAATGCAAGTTTAAAGACCCGGAAGCTCGCCTCACCGACGCCTTAGTTTTCGGCATGAAAAGCAGCACGGTGAGAAATAAACTCCTCATCGAAGAAGAGCCGAGCCTACAAACCGTGATTAAACTGGCGCAAACCGCAGAAGCAGCCGACGCAGCGTCGAGAGAATTGAAAGAGCACGGAAGGCGAGAACTCATTGCAAAAATCGACTCCGCGTCTCCCAGCACCGTGGAAACAGACAACAGCCAACAAATTCCCAGCGGAGACAACTGCCTCCTGGTGCAAGACCAGCCGAGACACCTGAGAGCGACTCACCCAGCCCCCTGCGCGGGCTGCCGGGGAAATCACCAGCGCCATCGATGCCCCTTCCGAGACGCTACATGCCGCCGTTGCAACCGGAGAGGCCACATCGCCATCGCATGCAGAGCAACAGCGCCAGAGGAAACATTTGCCACACCGCAATACCAGCGACCTCAAAACCAGACCCCCCAAGCGCGAGAAAGGAGACCATTCCGCAATGCGGGTCAAAGGAACTACTCAACCGCTAACCGCGACTACTATAGAGGTAACTCTCAATTTTCCGTGAATAACACGGCAACCAAAAAAGGGGCTAAAATTGTTATATCACTGTTACTCAATAACCAACCTTGCTCAATGGAGCTGGATACGGGCTCTAGATATACCATCATGCCCTGGGAAAAATTTAAACTGTATATGCCTAATGTATCTAAGGCTGACCTAAATCAAACCTCCTTGGTGATTAGAGACTTTCAGGGGGGGGGGGTAATCTCGGTCTTGGGAACAGCAAATGTACCTATCGCATTCAAGAATGTTAAATGTACCCTTCCCATGCTTATTGTAACAGGGGCCAAGCACTCTCTTCTGGGTTTAGCATGGATGGAACCACTGGGGATCGAGATTTCGGGTGTGTGTAATGTAAACTGTTATGATATGCCTAACTTTGTGAAAAAGTTCCCTGAAGTGTTCAGCCCCACACTGGGATTGTATAAGGGGCCCCCTATATCCTTCTCTATTGACCCCAAGGTCCCACCGATCAGACTAAAACCTCGCAGGGTCCCCCTGCCGCTCCTCCCCAAACTAGACATACAGCTGGACAAACTCATTAGCCAAGGTATTTTGGTCCCTGTGGAGCAGGGGCCACGGGAAACTCCCATAGTTACCCCTCTGAAGCCAGATGGCTCTTTAAGAGTTTGCGCTGATTACAAATCGACCCTAAACAAGGCACTTCAACACCACCCCTACCCCATCCCGGTTGTGCAACAACTGCTACACTCCCTGGGGGAGGGAAAAAGGTTCGCAAAGATCGACCTGGCGCAAGCTTACCAGCAACTTCCGGTCGATGAACAAACAGCAAACGCTCAAACAATTGTAACGCACAGGGGGGCTTTCAAATGCACGAGGTTACAGTTTGGGGTAAGCATAGCCCCAGGAATATTCCAGAGCATTATGGAACGCCTATTGTCAGGGGTAAATGGGGCCATTCCATACTTTGATGACATCTTAATTGCAGGGGAAAACCAGGAACAAGTAAACAAAAGAATAAGGGAAGTACTTAAGAGGTTACAGGACAAAGGGTTAAGAATCAAGCCTGATAAATGTGTCTGGGGAACCAACAGTATAGAATTCCTAGGATATAAAATAGATAAGGAAGGTATCCACCCCACAACAGAGAAGCTGAGAGCAATTAGAGAAGCCCCAGAGCCACGAGATAAGAATGAGTTACAGGCATTTTTGGGCCTCCTTAATTTTTATTCCGTTTTCTTAAAGCAGAAGGCAACAGTAGCAGAGCCTCTCCATCGATTACTCCAGAAGGAAGCCCGCTGGACATGGGGGAAAACTGAACGTGAAGCTTTTTCTCAAATAAAAAATTTATTAACTTCTAAAAGTGTAGTAGTCCAATATAGTGCTTCACTACCCATTAGGCTCACGTGCGACGCTTCGCCGTACGGCATAGGAGGAGTCCTAGCTCACGTTCTACCTAATAAGACAGAGGCCCCAATAGCATTTTTTTCAAGAACCATGACCAGCACAGAAAGGAATTATAGCCAGTTAGACAAGGAGGCTCTAGCATTAGTGGCAGGGGTAAAGAAGTTTCACAATTACATTTTTGGAAGAAGCTTTGAGCTAGTCACTGACCACAAACCCCTACTAGGCCTGCTAGCCCCCAACAAGCCCACTCCACCTTTTATGTCCCCAAGACTAATCAGATGGGCTCTTTTCCTCTCAGGGTATCAGTATGAGCTCACCCACAAGGGGGGGAAGGAAATCAATCATGCAGACGGTCTCAGCAGATGCCCCATAACAGACTTAGTGGAAGATCCTGTTCCTTCCACAGATGTGTTAATGATAGAACTCGAGGAAAACCCACTAACCACAGCAAAAGAGGTAGCTGCACACACGCAGCAAGATCAAATCCTTAAACAAGTGGTGAACTGTGTTCTAAAGGGATGGCAAAATGATGTTGTGAAACCTGAATTGTGTGATTTTAAAAACAAAAGACTTGAGTTATCGTATGTAAAAGGTTGTTTGCTATGGGGGGATAGAGTGATCATCCCCAAAAGCCTAAGGGGAAAGGTACTCAAAATGTTACATGTGGGTCATCCTGGGATTGTCAGGATGAAGAGCCTGGCAAGGGGGCATTTATGGTGGCCAGGGCTGGATGCTGATATTGAAAGTTGGGTTTCAAAGTGTGATCCGTGCCAAGAGTCACGGCCCAGTCCCCCCAAAACAACTCCGGCTGAGTGGGAACAGCCTGCTGGTCCTTGGTCTAGAATCCACATTGATTTTGCTGGCCCAGTGGGGTCTCAGTATTTTTTAATAGTGGTTGATGCCTTCTCCAAATGGTTGGAAATAATAGCAATGAACAACATAACCACAAGTGCCACTATCAAGGTATTGAGCAGACTGTTTGCATCCCATGGTTGCCCAGATCTCGTAGTGTCTGACAATGGGCCACAGCTAACAGCCAGGCAATTCGAATTGTTCCTAGATGGCCTAGGGGTCAGGCATGCCCTCATCTCGCCTTATTCGCCCTGGGCTAACGGATTGGCAGAACGTTACGTACGGGTGGCAAAGGAGGCATTGCGCAGATCAGGCCCTGGGGATGTGCAACAGAACTTGGACCAATTCTTACTCACCCAACACATTACCCCTAACTCGCACACACATGTAAGCCCTGCAGAGTTATTGATGGGAAGGAAGTTGAGGTCACCACTAGACAGGTTAAACCCAAGATTCTGTGTTAATAATAACCAAATGTGTACAAAACCTGAAAGAGAAATGTATTTGGGACAAAATGTATATGTAAAAAGTTTTGATGGAAATGTAAACTGGATGAAGGGAATTATTGTTAAGCAAAATGCACCTAAAACCTATGTTGTTAAACTAGAGGATGGTCGTTTGTGGAAACGACACATAGACCACATTCGGAAGCGAACAGAAAATCAATTGCCACAAACCGCTGACATGGACTCTCCCCCTTCAACAGACTTTAGTACATTGCCCGAAATAAGAGACACGCAAAGAGACTTATCGGGCCAGGGGGAACCATCCAGCGACGCCGAACCATCCTCGTCCTCCGAAGCCTTCGTTGGGCCCGCCAGGCCAAGTCCGCCACACCGGGAGAACAGCGGCAAGCCATCCTCCACAGTCGGTGGCGAAGGAGAAATTGAACTGCGCAGGTCAGCGCGAGCTCCTCAGAGGCCCCACCGATTGGACGACTTTGTCACATGGCTGTCTTGATGGATGTGTCCAACTATGAGGGGAGGGGTGTTGTATCCTGTAATGGTTACCTTGTAACTCTGTAAATAGTTTGTTCCTCTTTCAGCGCTGTCTGAGCCCAAGCAGGAAGTCGCTCCTGATTGGCTCAGACGCGGCCGGCTCTAGCTTTGGCGGGAACCGCAAATATATAAAAGGAGCGGTTTCTCCAGGCAGAGTCAGTCGGTACTCGCTGAATTGTCACTTTACCTTGCTGAGCTGTCACTTGTTCTCTGAGCTGAATAAAAGTACCGATTGCTCAAAACCCTGTCTCTGGGTCTACTTCATTCTTCTTTTCTAGCTTAGGCTCAAAAAGACATCTGGAAGGAATCAAATGTCAGCTTTGCAAAACCTTTAAAGAAGTATGGTTCAATCTTCACTTAATGCCAAAAGTATTGAGATTAAATGACTACGTATAAAAGTAACTGCTCCATATAAACCAGAGAAATATTATTTATTTTTGACGTCTTTTCTCCATCCAGAAACCAGTCCCTTCCCAGTGCAGCAATGGAAGCCAATTCTATCCAATCAACATCACATTATCAAGTGGCTTTGGATTAATCTTAATTGTCTTATTATTTTATAGCTTCAAAGTTTGGGATCAATTTATTTAACAAGTCCTTTGGGGTTGGTTTTATTCTAACATTGAGTTGGCCTCCATCTGTTGTGAGCCATCAACCAAAAGTTCATCCCAGCTGCTCCTTCCCTCCCATCACTGCCCTGCCTCCTGTCTAGATGAAAGAATACTAACACCATCAAAAGTTAGTTTGAAAGTCATGGTAACTGTACCAGCAGAGAATAAAACAGTAAGGCATCAATCTCTATATCACACTTCTAATGAAAAGTCAACATGAGGTTTGTCATTTATTTGCAGCTGATTTCTAGAGTATTAAATTGTGCAAGTCCTGAGACCTGGAAATGAATACTTCTAATCAAATGATAAAACATTTAGTACCTGGGTGCAGTGTTCCCTCTAATTTTTTTTTTTTTGGGGGGGGGCGGAAAAGTATAGTGTCTGAGCGGCAGTCCCTTCGGGACTGGGCGGCACAGAAATAATAAATAAATAAACAAACAAACAAACAAACAAACAAACAAACAAAAAACCCACCCTGTTTTGCCTCAGAGAATTTCAAAATAAAATACTGTAATGTGTGTCTATAACAGTGAGCTCATAATAGAGCAACTCTATCAATATCAAAATGCCACTTAAATAGTTGAGCTAGTTTCAAACTAGATTTGATTTTCTTTCTCTCTTCCTTACTCCCATTCTTTTTCTTTTCCTTCCTCTCTTTTTTCTATCTGTTTCTCTCTCTTCCTCTCTTCCTCTCTCTCTCCTTCCCTCTCACTCTTTCCCTCTCGGCTTCTGGGCTTGGAAAACTCTGAGTTGATGATGATTTTTAAGTGAGCGATTGCTCACTGCTCAGCTTACAGGGAACTATGCTTCCTAATCAAATGATAAAACATTTAATACCTGGGCGTCAAAATCTACAGCTCATGTTCAGTTTCCTATGTAAGTTATAGAAGTGCATTGCACACAACTCTCTGACCTCAAGATTAGTGTTGGGCGATCCGAACCCGAACCTGAACTTTTTAAAAAGTTTAGGTAAAGTTCGGGTTCCGGTTCTGCAAACTCACCCAAAATTCACGGCAAAGTTCGGGTAAGTTCACCAAACCCGAACTTCCTGAAGTTCGCCCAACACTACTCAAGATGTCTCTTGGGCTGCCATCTCAGTTACCAATAGTAATTTTCATTTCATTTAATCAGGGTGACTTTTGGGCAAACATACATAGACTTACACTGCAAAAAGCAGATAAACAGTGCTGAACCACATTCAGTCCACACTGATTACATTTTCAGTCATGCTGAGCAAATGTTTGAGTACAAAAATTAAGAGCACAGGAGACAAAAATATCTCACATAAACCTGATATCATCTTTTCATTCTTAAAATGCAAAAAACCCACATTCCCATGTAAGAGGTAGCATTGCTGTTAGGAATGTAGAAAACATTGGACATATGTACAAAACTTTATAAATGTACCCAGAGAGCTACACTCTATTTTTCAGTTTCTTACATCTTTCAGAAGGTCTAGAAGAGATATGTGCTCCAACATTCGAGGGACTACCACAAAGATGAAGGGAATTAACCTATTTTCCAAAGCATCAGAAGGCAAGACAAGAAATAATGGATGGAAACTAACCGAAGAGAGAAACTACCTAGAACAACGTAAAACTGAGAACAATTAAATCAGTAGAACAGCTTGCCTTCAGAAGTTGTATATGTCACCTTGTTGGAGGTATTTAAGAAGATGCTGGACAACCACTTATCTAAACAGTATAGGGCAATGATGGCGAACCTTGTTTTACTCAGGTGCCAAAAGAGTGTGCATGCCTGCTGTCGCACTGTGAGAGTGCCCACACCTATAATTCAATGCCTGGGGAGGGTGAAAACAGCTCCCACTGCCCCTGGAGGCCCTCTGGAGGCCGGAAATTGCCTGTTTCCCAACTTCTGGTGGACCCAGTAGGCTTCCCTGGAGCTGGGGAAGGGTAAAATCGCCCTCCCCCATCCCCAGAGGCTCTATGGAAGCCAAAAACATCCTCCCAGAGCCTCTTTGTGAGCCAAAAATCAGCTGGCTGACACACACATATGCACGTCGGAGATGAGCTAGGGCAATGGTTCACGTGCCAGCAGATATGGTTCCGTGTGCCACCTGTGGCACCCATGCCATAGCTTCGCCATCACTGTATAGGGCAGAGATGTCGAACCTTTATTTCCTAGGGGTCCGAAAGAGAGTGCGCGCACACCATAATTCAATGCCTCAGGAGGGTGAAAACAGCTTCCTCCACCCCCCAGAGGCCCTCTGGAGACTGTTTCTGTTTCTCAACTTCTGATGGCCCCAGTAACTCTGTTTCGCCCTCCTCAGGGTCCAAAGGCTTCCCTGGAGCTGGGAAGCCAAATCCCCCCGGAGGCTCTCTGGAAGCCAAAAACGCCCTCCAAAGGCTCTGTGCAAGCCAAAAATCATCTGGTTAGCACACACATGCACATTGGAACTGAGCTAAGGAAATAGCTCGCTTGCCAGCAGATATGGCTCCGTGTGCCACCTGTAGCACCCGTGCCATAGGTTCACCATCACTGATATAGGGTCTCCTGATTGAGCAGGAGGTTGGACTAGAAGACCTTCCAACTTTGTTGTTCTATGTTATTTTATGGTTCTCATTAGAGAGCAGCTTATCCCTGGATAACACCCCCCCATACTTATCTAGAGCAGAAAGCCTACTAATATGAATTAAGATTACCTTGTGACATCTCTAAGGTAGATCAGGCTAGGAAATCAAATTCATGTAGGCCTATACTAGTTTTATTTTAAAAGTGTGGCAATGGAATCTTGCAAGCCTATATATGCTTCTCCCCTCTCTCTCTCTTTATCTTCATGAGAACAAAGGAGGGTATTTTCCGAGATGTTTTCTCTGTTTACAGTTCTGCCCTAGACTCAGGTTTCCTAAATCTGACTGTTGTCTTGGTAACAGCACTTTTTTGTTTCTCAAGGCCCACTTAGAGTCGGCTGGAATGAGCACTGCTGGGGTTCTTGCTCAACTAGAAGTCTTTGTACCAGTGATGGGCTCCTACAGGTACGGTCAGGTATGCAGAACCAGTAGAACAATTTTGGTCAGAACTGGTAGGAAAAGTTTGAATTTTTTCTTTTTTTCCCTTCTGGGCTCTGGGTATGTTTTCCCTATCACAGTAAATGTGTATAGTGAAGTTGAATGTGTATAATTTTAGAAGAGTTGTGCATGCATGTGTATGTGTACATACACTTTATATAGTACCTTATATAGCACTTTAAATAGCTACCGCACGAATCCCAGCGACCAATAAGGTCCCACAGAGTTGGCCTTCTCTGGGTCCTGTCGACTAAACAATGTCGTTTGGCGGGCCCCAGGGGAAGAGCCTTCTCTGTGGCGGCCCAGGCTCCCTGGAATTAACTCCCCCCGGAGATTAGAACTGCCCCCACCTTCCTTGTCTTTCGTAAATTACTCAAGACCTATCTATTCCGCCAGGCATGGGGGAGTTGAGACACCTTTCCCCCAGGCTTTTTTATATTTATGTTTGAATATGTATGTGTTGTTTGCTTTTTAAATATGATAGGGTTTTTATGTGTTTTTTAATATTAGATTTGTTTTCACTAGAATACTGTTTTTATTGTTGTTGTGAGCCGCCCCGAGTCTTCGGAGAGGGGCGGCATACAAATCTAATAAATTGAATTGAATTGAATGTATATTTTTGTGTGCCTGTGTGTAATATGCATGTACATATATGGCATATTTACATTAAATTAAATAGTATATTTTGGATATTCAGTAATAGTAAGGGAAATTGTATCTCTTTGAGTGGGAGAGGCCAGGCATCTAACCCAAACCCTTGATGTGAATGACATTAAGTTGGCCATCTTTAAGCCAGTCACATGACCTTTAAGCCACCCCCAGTCACGCTGGCAAGCCACACCCACAAAATAAGCCACCCCCATAGCGTGGTAGTAAAAAAAATTGTAGCCCTTCACTACTTGCACACATGCAAAGATTCAGTGGTACAAAACCCTGCACTCTAAGGATGGAGACTGACCTTGACTCAAGAGACAAGGGCCTACTTATTTCCCCTTATGGAATGAATCTATACTAACCTTAATCTGAGCCTGAATTTTTCTCCTCCAAACTTATCACAAGGATATCCCAAAAGATGAAATGGTGACCTGGTCTTGGCCCTGTCATTTTGACTTTTTTAATCACTGCATGTGAATAACCCTTGCTTTCAAGGTCCAGAGCAAAACTGTGGCTGGAGCAAATCTAAGGAATATTTGGGGTGGTGGTGGTGGAGTCCTTGTCTTCCTGCTTCTTATTGTACTGCAGGAAATGAATCAGCTTCTCAATTGCCAGCCATGTCATAGTAAGAAATCATGACAAATGGACTGAAATAATAAAAATGAAGCTTCTGTTTATCCATACCATGAATTGCAAAAAAAAAAAAAAAAAAAGTATATAAAATTCAGGAAGCCTCTAATTAAATACTTCACCACGTTGCAACGATCCACTTGGATGCATTTTGCAAGATATATCTTTTAAAAAGGTCACACCTGGAGAGGCAAATTGCACGCCAGCTTTCCAAGCTAACTGCAAACAAACAAGACAATCTACTGCTGTCTGAATTTTCTAATAGAGTTTTCTGGCAATTCTATATATCCTTGGAGGTGTTTGTTCAATGCTAATGTTCCTTAGCTTTCTGGCAGCTAATTACATACAGGATCTTGGAACAGACACTCATTTCTTTTGACCAGAACTGCTGTAAACATTTCACCTGTCTTTTGCGATACATGATGTTTAGACTCCTTGTCATCCTGGAACCAGCTGAAGCTCCAGCTGCATTCTGCAAATTGATAATTCAAGCAGCTGTTTGATTTGTTACGTTAATTGTGCATGGACTCATATCAGCGTACTAATAACAGAGCAAGGTTGAAGAGAACTTGTTGGATTACCATTTTCATCAATCAAACCAGTTGGGTTTATGGTAAGGAAATGCTAGTAGTATTAATAGAACATTAGAGGCTCCAGATTTTCCACCTAAGCAACATGGTGATCAGGCCCGAAGGGTGGGCTCTTGCCTTCATTTTGCTCTTGTAAAGAACTTTGTAGGAAATTATTCTCTTCACAAATATGTCTCCCTCCCCACTTTAAAACCACATAAGAGCCAAACTGATTATTGACATCCTAATGACATATTATGCAGATGTATTTTGGAATGAAATTACTTCATAATATAAGTGTGTGTGTATGTGGGTGTTTGTGCATGGCTTATTCAAAGGGGAAGTGTGTGTATGTGTGCTTTTGTGCATGGCTTATTCAAAGGGGGAGTGGTAAAAATTATGTTGCATCCATCCATCCATCCATCCATACATACATCCATCCATCCATACATACATACATACATACATCCATCCATACATAAATACATACGTACTGTATATGTGGAAGTGAAGTGCCGGTGCCTGGAGGCTGTTAGGGTCTGGATGGGTGTCAACAGACTCAAACTCAACCCTGATAAGACGGAGTGGCTGTGGGTTCTGCCTCCCAGGGACATTTCCATCTGTCCGTCCATAACCCTGGGGGGGGATTATTGACCCCCTCAGAGAGGGTTCGCAACTTGGCCATCCTCCTCGATCCACAGCTCACATTAGAGAACTATCTTTCAGCTGTGGCGAGGGGGGCGTTTGCCCAGGTTCGCCTGGTGCACCAGTTGCGGCCCTATCT
This sequence comes from Erythrolamprus reginae, assembly GCF_031021105.1. NCBI lineage: Eukaryota > Metazoa > Chordata > Lepidosauria > Squamata > Dipsadidae > Erythrolamprus > Erythrolamprus reginae. The sequence goes on from NC_091951.1 coordinate 314,125,755, forward strand.
GGACCGGGACTCACTGCTCACAGTCACTCATGCCCTCATCACCTCGAGGTTCGACTACTGTAATTCTCTCTACATGGGGCTACCTTTGAAGAGTGTTTGGAAACTTCAGATCGTGCAGAATGCAGCTGTGAGAGCAATCATGGTCTTCCCTAGGTATGCCCATGTTACACCAACACTCCGCAGTCTGCATTGGTTGCCAATCAGTTTCTGGTCACAATTCAAAATGTTGGTTATGACCTATAAAGCCCTTCATGGCATCGGACCAAAATCTCTCCATGACCGCCTTCTGCCACACGAATCCCAGTGACCGGTTAGGTCCCACAGAGTTGGCCTTCTCCGGGTCCCGTTGACTAAATAATGTCATCTGGCAGGACCCAGGGGAAGAGCCTTCTCTGTGGTGGCCCTGACCCTCTGGAACCAGCTCCCCCTGGAGATTAGAATTGCCCCCACCCTCCTTGCCTTTCGTAAACTCCTTAAAACCCACCTCTGCTGTCAGGCATGGGGGAATTGAGACGTCTCCCTCGGGCCTAAACAGTTTATGCATGGTATGTTTGTGTGTATGTTTGCTTTTAATAAGGGGTTTTAGTGTTTTTGAATTATTAGATTTGTTGGACATTGTTTTATTGTTGTTGTGAGCCTCCCTGAGTCTCCGGAGAGGGACAGCATACAAATCTAATGAATGAATGAATGAATGAATGAATGAATGAATGAATGAATGAATGAATGAATGAATGAATAAATAAATAAACACCAAACCATATTTTTTGCAGTATAAGATCTCACACAAGGACATTGGCATGCGTGAGATTTTGGTGATCTTTGCAGATTTCTTTGCTTCCATGCATGTGCAGAAGCAACGGAAGACCGAAAATCACCGAAATCTTGCACGAAAATCACCGAAATCCTGGTGTGATATTTTGGCATTTTTTGCTGAATTTTTGCTTCCGCGTATGCGCCGAAGCAAATTCTTGTACAGGGGTGCAGGGGGTGCACGTGGTTTGAATGCGCAGATGTGCATGCATTCCTATTTCCGCTACCAGGTCAGTAATCTCAGGCATACCAGAGGAAGCCCAATACTGCTCCAAGCTCAGAGAACCAGATCTCTGTGTCCGAGAAAATGGGCCTGCCTGCTGCCCATGGGTTGTACTGACCTTTATCTCTGCTTCTGTAGACCAGCTAATCAGGAGCTGCAGATTGAATTGCTGGTCCGTAGCTGATTCTGTGCAATGTAGAAGTTCTGTTACAAAGTGCAAAAAAGGGCAACAAGTATGATCAAGGAAATGGAGCACCTCCTTTATGAAACCAGGTTGCAACGCCTTGGTCTCTTCAGCCTTGAAAGAGGGCGTTTAAGGGGTGACTTGATCGAAGTGTATAAAATCATGCATGGGATAGAAAAGGTGGATAGAGAAAAATTCTTTTTCTAGAGCTTTACGGAGTGCCCTCTCGTCCTAGTATTGCGTGTTAGAGAAAAATTCTTTTCTTTATCACAAAATACTAGGATGAGAGGGCTCTCCCTAAAGCTCATAGGTAAGAAAACGAGGACAAATCAAGGGAAATATTTCTTCACCCAGAGGGTCGTTGGTTTATGGAATTCACTTCCAGAAGATGTCATGACAGCTGTCAGCCTTGATAGCTTTAAGGCAGGATTAGACAGATTCATGGATGCCAAGTGTATCGGTGGTTATTAAAACGGATGTCCATGTGCCGCCTCTGTGTTGCTTGAGGCAGGCAGGATTCCCTTGAGTACTATTTGTTGGGGATCAAGGGAAAGGGAGGGTCTTGCCTTCTCTTTCTACTCAAGATCCCCATGTACAATTGGTGGGCTACTGTGTGATACAGAATGCTGGACTCGATGGGCTTTGGCCTGATTCAGCATGGCTCTTCTTATGTTCTTATGTATTACCTCTGAACTGCACACATGCACACAGTGAAGTGTACAGCAAAGGGCGCACTCAGCGAACTGGCAGCAATGAACAGCGGAACCCACTGCTGATTTGTTTGTCGAGCTTGATAAATGTTTTGAAATAGCCACTGAAATCCCTGTAGTAGACTGTAACTTGGAAAATTTGTTGAATGGATTAGGAAGATGTAAGAACTAATGATATTAGGAGCAGTTTCATAATATCTGTGAGACCGCCTTCTGCCGCACGAATCCCAGAGGCCGGTTAGGTCCCAAAGTGTTGGCCTTCTCCCGGTCCTGTCGACTAAACAATGTCGGCTGGCAGGACCCAGGGGAAGAGCCTTCTCTGTGGCGGCCCCGACCCTCTGGAACCAGCTCCCTCCAGAGATTAGGATTGCCCCCAGCCCTCCTTGCCATTCGTAAACTCCTTAAAACCCACCTCTGTCGTCAGGCATGGGGGAACTGAGATATCTCCCCTTGCCTATGTAGTTTTATGTATGGTATGTTGTATGTATGATTTTTAAACAATGGGGTTTTTAGACTTTTAATGTTAGATTTATCATTATAGACTTTTAATATTAGATTTGTCATTGTATACTGTTTTTATCACTGTAGTGAGCCGCCCCGAGTCTGCGGAGAGGGGCGGCATACAAATCTAATCAATAAATAAATAAATATTTTTTTCAAGAGAATGTGCACATGCCGTCTGCTATTCCCAGGTGGACCTGTGTTTCCTTTTCAGGTGAAACAGATGGAACTAAATACTGAGTTTGGGGATGTTAATAATCAAAAGTGCATTTTGTGAGAAACGTTACTGTTGTTGTTGTTGAGGATATCTGAAACAGCCTGCTCATAAAATAAACAGCTAATTTGAGTAAAGGGCTAATTTAACATACATATTTTGTTGCTTATTGTGAATACATTTAAAAAAATTTTTTTAGCAGCTGTCATGCCTTTGAGCACACAAATATTGAGCCAGGAACTTCAAAGTACTCTTTGTAATAGTTTGATATTCTGTAGATACACCATTAGCTTTCGTACATGTTTTTGTGGTAGTATTTATAATTCAGAAACCACACATTTTGTGTACACACCCAGGAACTTGTTGAAATTTGAAAAAAATGCTCTAGGCATTGTTGTTATTTATTACTACTAATCTCCCTCCTCTTTAGGGTTTCAGAGCTTACTCAGGCAAGGATCCAATATCCCAACCCTCTTCTGTACAGAGTTAGAGCTTTCTGGTTTTATTCTTAAATCTGGAAAAATGACAGCCTGGTGAATTGTCTATAATAAAAATCAAAACAGTGTGCATATAAGTTGGCTTACGAAATGTTATTAATTGTATAAATTGCATGATGGAACTGAACAATGCCTTGTCCCTCCCACTATTTAGCAACAAATTGCAGCCATTTTCTTTCTTTTGGGGTTAATTTGAAAGGTGTATGTTATCAAGAACTTTTTTTAAAGAACAACTAGACTCTAGTTAGAAGTTTTAACTAGAGCTAGAATTTGTCTACAAAGGCATAATTGTTCTGATGAAAAAAAAACTATCAAAGCATAAAGGATCAGGCTCAAATTATATTTTGGACACAATATGCAAAGTCCCAGCTCTTTGAAGAAGTCTGGGATGGGAAAGATGGAAGGATAGAGAAGAAGAGGTAGCCAGCAGCAAAATGAATGAACTGAATTGTAGCTGTGATGGGAATATTGAAGGACAACTCAGTCGCTCATGCCCTCATCACCTCGAAGTTCGATTACTGCAACGCTCTCTACATGGGGCTACCTCTGAAAAGTGTTCGGAAACTTCAGATCGTGCAGAACGTGGCCGCGAGAGCCATCGTGGGGCTTCCTAGATTCACCCACGTTTCTGCAACACTCTGTGGCCTGCATTGGCCGCCAATCAGTTTCCGGTCACAATTCAAAGTGTTGGTTATGAAAAGCCCTGCATGGCATTGGACCAGAGTACTCCAGAACTGCCTTCTACTGCACGAATCCCAGTGACCGATAAGGTCCTACAGAGTTGGCCTTCTCTGGGTCCCATCGACCAAACAATGTTGTTTGGCAGGCCCCAGGGGAAGAGCCTTCTCTGTGGCAGACCCAGCTCTCTGGAATGAACTCCCCCCAGAGATTAGAACTGTCCCCAGGGGCATGTGACTGATTGGGCGTGGCCAACTTGATGCCACTCACAGCAAAGTGGGGTGGTGCCATGAGTGGCATCAAATTGGCCACGCCCAATCAGTCACATGCCCCTCCAACCAAGCCACGCCCACAAAACCATGTCCATCAAGCCATCATGCCCACAGAACCTACAGAAAAGTTCAGCCAAGTAGCTTAAAGGGGCAGGCAAGCTGCCATAGCTCCCTTCCAAGCAGGCTCCCTTCACTTCACTGCAAAGGGAGGAAGAAAAGTTCGCCCAGATCTTCTCCTCCTTCTCGGGCATACACATAGAGCAGAAAGGTTGAGTGGCGAGTGAGCAAGCAGGTGGGGGTGGGTGGGGCCAACCAGGGTTGATGTTTACCAGTGCGGCGAAGCACTTCAAATTGCCGCTACCAACGTCAGTGATCTGGCCCAAATCGGTCAAATTTCACCCCTGAGAAAGATCCACCTGGAAAAAAAAAATCTGTGTGCCAAATTGATGGCATATAATAAACCAATCAATGAAAAAAGCTAAAAGATAAGCAAACCTAGGAGTCCTGGTAGTTCAGTGGTTAGAGTGTAGCATTGCAGCCAACGTTGCCCACAGTCAGAAGTTCAATCCTGATGCTCAAGGTTGACTCAACTTTCCATCCTTCTAAGGTCAACAAAATGAGGCCCCAATTGTTGGGAGCAATATGCTGACATTATAAACTGCTCAGAGAGTACTGTACAGCACTTTGGAGTTATATATATAAGTGTAAGTGCTGTTACTAAATGCGATAGAAGAAAAAGACAAATAGTTACTAACTGCAGCAGAAAAGGCATTACTTCAATATTCCTTGAGAAATATGAATTATGAATGTTCTTGCTCAATATGACTACTGCAGAAAACGAAGCTTTAATTTTCAAACAAGAGATAATTATTATTGTTATCAATTGCTAATAGTGGCAATAGCAATAGCACTTAGTCTTATATACCGCTTTACAGTGCTTTACAGCCCTCTCTAAACAGTTTATAGGAACAGTACAGTAGTACCTCTAGATACGAGTTTAATTCGTTCCAGAACCAAGCTCGTATGTCGGATCAACTTGGATCTCGAACGGATGCCTTTAGACTTTGTTTTTCCCCCCGCCGAGATAACCAGAAGCAAGGATTCTTGTGCCACCTAGTGGAAGCTTGGCTCGTATCACGAATTTGAGCTCGGGTGTCGAACAGAAATTTCGCTCCTGTCGTGGCTCGTAACTTGGAATACTCGCATGTGGAGCAGCTCGTATCTAGAGGTACTACTGAATACTGCCCCCAAACAATTTGGGTCCTCATTTTACTGACCTCAGAAAGGATGGAAGGCTGAGTCAACTTTGAACCTGGTGAGATTTGAACTGCCAAATTGCAGTCAGCTGGCAGTCAGAAAAAGTAGTCTGCTGTACTCTAACCACTGCACCATCGTGGCTCAACAAGATAAATATCCATTCTGAATTGGAATTACTCCCCCCCAATCCACCTAAAAAGCAGGAGGAAAGAAAAAATAAGCATAACTTTTATAAGCACAACAGATAAGCATATTAATCTGCATAATCGGAATCTTGATTTTCCAGATAGCTGTTCCTTAGGCAAGGAAACACATAAAGGCCTATATTGTTTATGTATGGTGTGTTGTGTGCATGTTTTTTAAATTACGGGTTTTTAGTTTTTAATTATTAGATTTGTATTGTATATTGTTTTTCTATTACTGCTGTGAGCTGCCCCAAGTCTACGGAGAGGGGCGGCATACAAATTTAATAAATAAATGAATGAATGAATGAATGAATGAATGAATGGAGTCTTTGGAGTCATTAGGTGACGAAGCACAAGCTGTCATTAACATGCGACAGAGACGTCTAGATCAAAGGAAGGATCAATTGAAGAAATATTATCAGCATTGAATAAGGAACACCAGGGCTTGAGTGTGGGCCTCATTAGCAGGGAAGGGTTTATAAGACAGGCAGACTCTTGAAGCCATGTGGAGTGTTCTCAGTTTGGAGTTGCTGTAACCTGCATTGTTTTCTCGGCGTTTCTGTTCCTGGCTCGTGGCCCAGCAGTCTTGAAGAACCGTGGGAGGTGTATGTCTGTTATCTACAGCCTCGTCTTGGCAGCAAGAATCCTATATTTATGTATGGACAATTGCCTTCGTGTATATATTTGGAGTTCCAGTGTTTTCCTGCTTTGTAAGGACATTTTCTGTTAGCTTCGTTTCTCTTTAACATTATAAAACTGTATTGGAATTCTACCGGTGTGTCTGGCTTATCTTTTTGGGTTGGTCATAGCTTCCGGAGTGACCCAGACAGAACAGGATGTAACATAGTACAATATAAGTGATTTTAAAATAAGGATGCGGGTCTCAAAATAGTAGCTTATTATCTCATTGAAACATACATTGATGCTCAAAATGTCAGGTAGCAATGACCAGATTTTTATTAAACTGTTTATGATTGAGTGTGAGTGTTCAATTCAGCAAAAATATGTTATATATAAATGTGAATATTTGCTACAAATGGCAAATACTACCAATTGGCAAGGAACAGATCACATTTATAACATGGTAGGCATTAGGGGAAAAAAATCAATTTATTTCTCTCTTTTTCTAAAATTAGCATGTTTAATTGCAGCATGTTTGATCAGGTTGCCATACTTGGCAGGCCTTGGCTTGGCTTGGAAGTGAGGCAGGGATTCTGTCTGGTCCATCCTTTGTTGATGGAATTCTACCAGCAAATGCCAAGCCAAGAAAATAGGCTGGGAAGCTGAAAAATCTCTAAATAATGCAGTAGCAAATCACACAATCCAGTTACTGAAAAAAATTGCATTACTAAGCGTAGTAAAATCTGATTTGAGGGTTCTTGATTCCACCCCCCCCCTTACTATGTTATTGTTTTTCATTAGCACCTGTACGGTTTTCATTCCAGTGTCAGAATTTTTGCAAGAGAATTTAGGGAGCGAGACATCTAAGTACTCTGTATGTCTTATCAGAACTACAGTACAGTGTTCCCTCGATTTTCGCGGGTTCGAACTTCGTTTATACCACGGTTTTTCAAAAATATTAATTAAAAAATACTTTGCGGTTTTTCCCCCTATACCACAGTTTTTCCCACCCAATGACGTCATATGTCATCACCAAACTTTCGTCCACCTTTAATAAATATTTTTTTAAATAAACTTTAATAAAGAAACATGGTGAGTAACAATCTAAATGGTTGCTAAGGGAATGGGAAATTGCAATTTAGGGGTTTAAAGTGTTAAGGGATGGCTTGTGATACTTTTCTTAGCCAAAAATAGTGTATTTACTTCCGCATCTCTACTTCGCGGAAATTCAACTTTCGCTGGCGGTCTCGGAACGCATCCCCCGCGAAAATCGAGGGAACACTGTATATAATTCCTTAGCTCCAATAGATGGCACTTGTATTTTTAAAACCTGCATGTTAAATGCTACTATAATTTATTTTGTCTCTGTATTCATACTTCATTTGATGATAATCCCAACTGGTTATTGGGATTGCGTCTGTTTTGTCTACCTTAAAACACTATCTACTGAATCAAAAATTGTAATCCTAGCTCAGTATAAAATACAGCGGTACCTCTACCTAAGAACGCCTCTACTTAAGAACTTTTCTAGATAAGAACTGGGCGTTCAAGATTTTTTTGCCCCTTCTTAAGAACCATTTTCTACTCAAGAACCTGAGCTCGGAAAAATTTCCCAGGAAATTTGAGAGCCATATGAAGGCCCGGCCAGTTTCCTGCCATTCCCCCTTTAATCCGGGCTATCTCGGGCTTTTCTGGGCTGCCAGGGGAGCCTTTCAGTGGCGCTTAAGAAGGCTTTGGCAGTCCAGAGCGAACAAAGCATTTTAAGTTTAAGTTTAATCAGATTTGTATGCCGCCCCTCTCCGCAGACTCGGGGCGGCTCACAGCAATAACAATACAATGTAAAACAAATCTAATATTTAAGTTAATTTAAAAAAACACCACAAATTAAAACCAATCATACATACTAGCGTACCATGGATAAATTTTATAAGCCTAGGGGGAGGGAACATGTCAATTCCCCCATGCCTGACGACATTTTCCTTTCTCTGGGCACTTGGAGATGGAATAAACGTTTGCCAGTGCCCAGAGAAAAGAAACACTCCCTTTGCTCTGGGCAGTTGAGGAGTCACCACAGTGAAGGAAAGGCTCTGGCTACAAAATAAGTGAGCAAGAGGAGAGGGGAGTCCTTCAGCAAGGGAAGGAAGAGGCAGCAGGTAGCAGCAGCAGCGGCCAATGTATGGGAGGCAGTGTATGGGAGGCAGCCTCACGCTGGGTGTACGAGAAGCACATGCTTCTCCCCGCTGCCTCAGAGTACTTCTTTTTCTTTTCTTTTAAGCCTTAAAGTTTTGGATTTTTTTTATTCCTCTCACCTCACTTTCTTCCTTTGGCAGTGACTCTCCTCCTCCTCCTCTTCTTCCTCCTCCTCCTCCCATCCAAATTCTGAGTTTTTATTTCTTTCCTAATGAGTTTGAACGCATTATTTGCTTTTACATTGATACCTATGGGAAAAATTGCTTCTTCTTAAGAATGTTTCTATTTAAGAGCCTGGTCACGGAACAAATTAAGTTCTTAAGTAGAGGTACCACTGTAGTTTTTTTCCCTGCTTTCTGCTTTTCTCTTTCTATACTATAGTATTCATCTATGTTGGGTAATCACTGTTTTTAATTGTTTCCCCGTACAATCTTAAGTTACAGGACAAGATAAAATAAACTACTTGTGGTTGATTATAAAACTGCTACATGGTGCTAAAATAAAAACAGATGATAGCAGCATTTTGAAGGCATTGAAAAGCTATGAAAGATCTGTGTCTGTATAGATTTTAAAAGAAGTTCCAAGAAAGAAACATGTGAAAATAATTAAATGCTTATGCTCAGCATAAACTTTGGAAGGGAAATTAACCACAGATCACTTTAGAGTAGCAACCACATTTTAATACAGAGAAAAACACTTTATCTAAACACAGTAACCTCTAATCTGTCCTTAAAAGCTGGTCAAAATCCAGGAAGGCTCTAATCGATTCAGTCTCTAAATTTATTTAATTGTACATGGCTTTGTTACAATCTGTTGAAGTCACCGGTAGTACAGAAATTTTGGAAAGAGGTGCAAGATGAGATTAATAGGATGCTGAATATAAAATAGGTGATTAGAAAAGAGATGGCTGTACTAATAATGAGGAGGGATAAGGGTGACTTCAGAGAAATTAAAGAAGCAGCTATAGAAAGTGCCCAAGTGGTAATAGTTTTAGGTTGGAAGGATGCAACAAAATGGACAATACAAAATTGGTATCGGTACATGGTGGAACACATCCAATTTGAAATTATTTTTAGTTTTATGGCTAGTAGAATTCAAGACCGAGCCACAAAGAACAAATTGGAATTACTCTACACTGTGTAAATATGTTTATGTTCCTGGTTTTAAAATATTATAAATTAGTACACTCTCATTTGGTGGAGGGACTGAATGATTGTTGTTGGGTGGCGAGAGCACATATCATTGTGCACTGTTTTGTGTTGTGTGTATTTGTTTATATTATAAAAATCAATAAAATTTATTTTTAAAAAAAACCAATCTGTTGAAGTCTGAGTCTAGATTAAGGCAACGCAAAAGAGGATAATCTAAACAATAAAAGAACAGGTAATCACTAGTGTTGTGCAAACCCAACAAAGTTCAGGTTCGGCGAACTCACCTGAACTTTGCCGTGAAGTTCGGGTGAGTTTGCCGAACCCGAACCTGAACCCGAATCCGAACTTTTGCTTGCAGCCAGCCGCTGCGGCATCCTTTTCTGTAAAAATAAACAAGGATGTGGCGAATTCCCACCTCCTTTTGCTTCCTTTTATTTTTACAGAAAAGGATGCCGCAGCGGTGCTGCAAGCAAAAGGAGGTGGGAAATCCCACGAAGGGATTCCGGGGGTGGGGCTTTGACGTCACGGAGACTCCTTCCTCCCCGTTTCGGCCGGCCACAAGCAAAAGGAGGTGGGAAATCCCACAATGGGATTCCCCACTCTCCTCCTGGGCAGCGGCGTTTCACTGTGTTCCGCCGAACCAGAACCCGTACCCTACCCAAACTTTTCAAAAAGTTCAGGTTCGGGTTCGGCATGCTGAACACTGCAAAGTTTGGCACAAGCCCAAACTTTGCAGGTTCGGTTTGCCCAACACTAGTAATCCCCCGGAGATTAGAACTGCCCCCACCTTCCTTGTCTTTCGTAAATTACTCAAGACTCACTTATACCGCCAGGCATGGGGGAGTTGAGACACCTTTCCCCCCAGGCTTCTTTATATTTTGTTTCATGTTTGGTATGAGTGTGCTGTTTGGTTGTTAAATATATGATAGGGTTTTATATGCTTCTTTTAATATTAGATTTGTTTTGCTATAACATTGTTTTTATTGTTGTGAGCCGCCCCGACTCTTCGGAGAGGGGCGGCATACAAATCTAATAAATAATAATAATAATAATAATAATAATAATAATAATAATAATAATAGACAGTTCTTGGAGAAGATTGAAGGCAAAGTGGACAAAGAAAAGACCTGGTCATGGCTTACAAGTGGAACACTCAAAAAGGAGACAGAAGGACTAATACTGGCGGCACAAGAACAGGCCATTAGAACAAATGCTGTCAAAGCCAGAATTGAAAAATCAACAGACGATCCAAAGTGCATACTCTGTAAAGAAACAGATGAAACAATCGATCACATATTCAGCTGCTGCAAAAAGATCGCACAGACTGACTACAAGCATAGACATGATGCTGTGGCACAGATGATCCACTGGAACTTGTGCCAGAACTACCATTTACCAGTGGCAAAGAACTGGTGGGATCATAAGCCTGAAAAAGTGGTTGAAAATGAGCAAGCAAAACTACTATGGGACTTCCGACTTCAGACTGACCGAATTCTGAAGCATAACACACCAGACATTGTGATCGTGGAGAAAAAGAAAGTATGGTTCATCGACATCGCAATCCCAGGAGACAGCAGAATTGAGGAGAAGCAGCTAGAGAAATTAGTGAAATACAAAGATCTAAAAATCGAGCTACAACGACTCTGGCATAAGCCAGTGAAAGTGGTCCCAGTGGTACTTGGCACGCTGGGCGCAGTACCAAAGGATCTCAGCTGACATTTGAAAACCATCGGAATTGTCAAAATCTCCATCTGTCAGTTGCAAAAGGCCGCTTTACTGGGATCAGCAAACATAATTCGCCGCTACATCACACAGTCCTAGGTGCTTGGGAAGCGCCCGACTGGTGATGAAATATGAAATCCAGCATAGTGATCTCGTTTGCTGTGTTGTACTGACATAATAATAATAATAATAATAATAATAATAATAATAATAATAATAATAATAACAACAACAACCACAAGTAGCTGAGCTGAATTTTCAATTTTGCCAAACACATCAGTTGGATAACTGTGTTGAATAACAGCAATTTGTATATCGAACTTCTCAATGGTTCTTTGCTGGAGGGGAGCAAAGGCAGTTTTGCAGTTCTTGAGCTTGTGGAAGAGCAGCTTCAAGTAGAACATGTGTTCATTTGTTACCACAAGAACAGGGATGACCAAGCTTCACTGTTCCGTACCTTCAGCTTCTTGGGCTTTGAGATTGTGAGACCTTGTCCCCAAGAGACCTGAACCTTGCTTTATGGTGTACACCATTGAACGAGATGCTTCTGAAGAAGACTAGATTGCAGTGTTTGCCTTTTAGAGTTTGTTCCTTGTCAAAGATGAAGCTGTATGATTTTTTGTCAACATCTTATGCATCAGCATACACATACACACATAAAATAACTTGCTCTTCATACCAATTATTGTGACAGCTGCTCTGGTGGTGGGAAAGATGATGAAAATTTCCAACTTTTGTCATCTTTTCTCTCTTTTTCCCCTGGACCTGTCTGCATGTTGTAATTGTACAAAAATACTCATTCTAAATTAGCAGTATATTTCTTGGAAGTTTAATATTGTGTGTTTGTGATTTCATTTCATTTCATTCATTCATTTCATTTATTGGATTTATATGCCGCCCCTCTCCGAAAACTCGGGGCGGCTAACAACAGTCATAAACAATATACAGTAAAAATCCAATACTAAAAACTAACTTAAAACCCCCTAATGTATAAAACCAACATACGTACAAACATACCATACATACAGTTGTATCAGCCTAGGGGGAGAAGAGGTCTTAATTCCCCCATGCCTGGCGGCAGAGGTGGGTTTTGAGTAGCTTACGAAAGGCAAGGAGGGTAGGGGCAATTCTAATCTCTGGGGGGAGTTGGTTCCAGAGGGCCGGGGCTGCCACAGAGAAGGCTCTTCTCCTGGGTCCCGCCAAGTGGCATTGTTTCGTTGACGGGACCCGGAGAAGACCCACTCTGTGGGACCTAACTGGCCGCTGGGATTCGTGCGGCAGAAGGCGGTTCCTGAGATAATCTGGTCCGGTGCCATGAAGGGCTTTATAGGTCATAACCAACACTTTGAATTCTGACCGGAAACTGATCGGCAACCAATGCAGACTGCGGAGTGTTGGTGTAACATGGGCATATTTGGGAAAGCCCATGATTGCTCTCGCAGCTGCATTCTGCACGATCTGAAGTTTCCGAACACTTTTCAGAGGTAGCCCCATGTAGAGAGCGTTACAGTAGTCGAGCCTCGAGGTGATACTGAAGTATTCGCTTTAATTCTAAATAAAAGTTTATATTTTTTAAAAAAAATCTTAAAAGGTCCTGCAAATTACCCATACATTACCACAAGTTTACTTCTTTTTCAATAATCTAGGTCCAAAGGTACTATACATATATATTTATGGCTTTCAGATTACATAGAAATAGAGTAAAATGTGCCACACGCTGGCCATGCCCACTCCCGTTTTTATTATTATTATTTATTATTATGATTTATTAGATTTGTATGCCGCCCCTCTCCGAAGACTCAGGGCGGCTAACAACAATATAAAAAGACAATGTAAACAAATCTAATATTAAAAACAATCTAAAAAACCCCAATTTAAAAAACCACTCATACATACAAGCATACCATGTATAAATTCTATAAGCCTAGGGGAAAGGGAAATTTCAATTCCCCCATGCCTGACGACAGAGGTGGGTTTTAATGAAGAGTGAGGAAAGTTGTGATATGAGTTTGACACCCCTGGGCTACATCAAACACAAATATTAGTGAGATGCAATGGAGACAATTACACGGAAATGTACTGCAGCTGGGGAAAAACCCAACATTTACTAACATTTACTAACATAATGGTATGGTTAAGTCATAGCAAAGGCTGTTGAACTGGCAGCTGGAGCATTAAGTCACAGTAATGTTATTAATTGCAAGTAGTTTTTTGAGATGTGTTAAAGATGTTTGTCTCTCATTTACCTTGATAGGTTCTTTCCTACTGCAGAATAAACCCTCTTTTGGCTTTTCCTCTTTTGGCTTCTGTATTGAAGGTCATTGGAACGCTGTGAAGTAAAACATGTCTTTTGTTCTTCAAGACACAGCTTTGAAGGGATGCATCACACAAAGCATTAGAGAAGCAGATTCATTCCTTCAAAGCTTTGCAGAGGCTAATGGGAGATTGGTCACAGCAGGTGGCTGCAGAGGATTATCATTAACTGATCTTGAAATAAGCTGTGCAGAGTGAGATCTGTTTAATACTTGAATGGGAGACGACCCCTCCAAAAATCCCAGGACTATATGCATTATGAAATCATTTTCATAACACATACCCCAAACCTACCTGGATATAGACATATAATAATAATAAAATCAAGTTTGATTCCAGTTTTTGATGGGATATAACCAGGGGTGGGCAGCAGGCAGGATGGGGTGGAATGCAGTTCCACCGGTGGAAATGAAGCTGTGTTCCCAGCTCCAACAGACCATCCCCCTCCCATCCTCCTCCTCTTCCTCAGAAAGCGGCAGGGAGACCAGCACTCGCAGGAGTTGCAGGGGGCCCTTTTCCTCCTGCCTCTTTTCTCAACAACTGATTGGCACCCGTTTGCCTAGCTACCCAGCCTGAGGCAGGGAGTGACCCAGGAAGGAGAGCATGTGAAACACGAAGCAAATTGTCACCTCTCTAGGGCGACACTGGTGATGTTGTAAGTCAAGGACTTAACAGTTCATTTGAACGATGATGAGCGTCCAAGCCACTCCCACCTGGTCACATGGCCAGCAAACCACTCCTACCCAATCACATGACCATCAAGCCACACCCACAAAATAAGCCACACACACAGAGTGGCAGTAAAAAATTTGGTTGCCCATTACTGGATATAACTATTTTCCATAGGTAAATACAGTGATACCTTGTCTTACGAACTTAATTGGTTCCGGGACGAGGTTCGTAAGGTGAAAGGTTCATAAGACAAAACAATGTTTATCATAGGAATCAATGGAAAAGCGATTAATGAGTGCAAGCCAAAAATTCACCCCTTTTGCCAGCCGAAGCGCCCGTTTTTGCGCTGCTGGGATTCCCCCGAGGCTCCCCTCCGTGGGAAACCCCACCTCCAGATTTCCGTGTTTTTGTGATGCTGCGATTTCGCTGAGGGTCCCCTAGCTGGGAATCCCCACCTCCGGACTTCTGTTGCCAGCGAAGCACCCATTTTTGTGATGCTGGGATTCCCCTGCAGCATCACAAAAACACGGAAGTCCGGAGGTGGGGTTTCCCATGGAGGGGAGCCTCAGTGGAATCCCGGCAGTGCAAAAACGGGTGCTTCTACTGGCAAAAGGGGTGAATTTTGGGCTTGCACGCATTAATCGCTTTTCCATTGATTCCTATAGGAAACTGTTTCGTCTTATGAACTTTTCACCTTACGAACCTCATTTCCCAATGAGGGGAGCCTTCGCTTGACAACAGAAGTCCAGAGGCGGATCATCCCAGCGGTGGTGGTAGGTTCGTAAGGTGTAAATAGTTCGGAAGAAGAGGCAAAAAAATCATTAACCTTTCTCTTGCAACTGGTATTCACTGTGCCAACTGCTTTTGCTTTGTACCTAATATAGTTTTTCCAAGAAGTCATACACCACGCACAACTGTCTTGCTAGGGACCCAAGAGTTCTTTCTAAGAGAAGCTAAACTAGCTACTCAACCTCTGTAGAAATCTTAGTGGTCAGAGATAGCAGATTTCCTGTCCTTCCTACCGCAGGAATCCCAGCGACCGATAAGGTCCCACAGAGTTGGCCTTCTCTGGGTTCCGTTGACTAAACAATGTCGTTTGGCGGGCCCCAGGGGAAGAGCCTTCTCTGTGGCGACCCCAGCCCTCTGGAACCAACTCCCCCCGGAGATTAGAACTGCCCCCACCCTCCCTGTCTTTCGTAAACTACTCAAGACTCATTTATACCGCCAGGCATGGGGGAGTTGAGATAGCTCTCCCCCCTAGGCCATTACAAGTTATGCATGGTATGTTTGTGTGTATGTTTGGTTTTATAATAGGGGTGTTTAGTTGTTTTTATTATTGGATTGTACATATTGTGTTTATTATTGTTGTTAGCCGCCCCGAGTCTGCGGAGAGGGACGGCATACAAATCCAACAAATTATTATTATTATTATTATTATTATTATTATTATTATTATTATTATTATTATTATTATTATTATAGTAGTCCTGCAAAAGAGAAACTGAATCTTGTTGCCCAGCTTGGCATCAATCAGTGTATATATCATTAGGTTTTCTAGCTCTGAAAAAAAAGTGGTGAACAGAACAGTGATGTGCGTAAAATTTGCAACCGAGAAATTTTGCAATGCAAGCTATGCTTCTTTTGAATGTGTGTTCACCCTCTGCTGATTCCTAGTGACTGGTATTTAAGGGATTTAATTTATATCCCTTTCCTCCATAAATTTATCTACTCTTTTAAGCTCATCTGAAATGATTTCCTGTGATGTAATAAAATGCTACTGCGGCTCTCAAGTGGACATTGTTTAATTGTCAGCCATCGCATTGCACGGGAGCAATTGTATCTGAGCTTTTTTCCAAATGCGTAAAAGGTCATCATTTGCACACTGAAGCTACTCAGAGTGACAAAAGGATCTGTTCAATGGGAACCACGAACCTCAGAGAATGGCCAGCAAAACCAAACGTAAAGACAAAATAAATTACGAGGAATAAGGCTTTATATACAGTCCTTTCAGTCTGATGGGTTTTAATGTCATCATTACATTTACACTTCCCCATTGCTCGGATAATTTTTAGCCTCTTCGGATATCTTGTTTACTTTCTGAAGAAAAGCTGATGAACTTTTCACTTTTGACAGATAATAGTTAATTATCCTTCATTTTTCAAATTGGGTGGAAAGCCTTTAGGAATTATTTGTGTGAATGGGGAGGGAGAGAATTCTTCCCGTGCCCTCCCTATTTCCTGTATTCTTTTCAGCATAAGCCTAAATTGCATGATAACTTTTCCAAAGATTATTCTTCTGGGATGAGCACTAACAAGTGGCATGTAATGATCTGTCTTTTCCCTTTAAGGAAGATGCAGTAATTTGAGTCATTCTCAGTGCAGCCTGCTGCTCCCACTTCACATCCTGAAAGTCTGTTTGCCTCCTCCGCATCCCAGCATCCAAACAGCTGAAACGCATGGCCTGCCTAACTCCAGGCAGTGAGAGGCAGCTCATCTGAGCCAAGAACAGCTTTAAGAAAAGAAGGAAGTCAGCCAGCAAGATGAGACAATGGGTTGCTAGCTAGACACACACACACACTATGACATCTTGAATTTTTTCAACGTTCTATCCAAGTTGTGTTCGGAAGTTTACTGGTTAGACGCAGAAAAATTACCAAGAACTGGAGACTTTGAAGAATGAAGACAATGCAGCAGTAACTCTTTTGAAGAAGTTTTACTCTTCTTTGTATCAAAAATTATATTTTCTAAGTACAGAACACAATACTCTCCTACGGTACAACAACACCACTTACTACAGACCACGAACCACTACAAACCAACCGTAACGAACCACCCAAAACTAACCACACCTATGCAAAGGTGCATTACTGTTTATATAATTCTAAACCAATCAGGTTGTAGCTTCAACATCGTGACTCAGCAGTCTTTCCACTTTGCAGAACTACAGCCTTTCAACTGTAAATGGAATATTACTTCAGGACAGTACTAATCCTGGCATGTTCAACTCTAATTCTTGACACAGCAATACAATATATACATCGGCAATCAAATCAAATCAAATCAAATCAAATCAAATCAAATCAAATCAAATCAAATCAAATCAAATCAAATCAAATCAAATCAAATCAAATCAAATCAAATCAAATCAAATCAAATCAAATCAAATCAAATCAAATCAAATCAAATCAAATCAAATCAAATCAAATCAAATCAAATCAAATCAAATCAAATCAAATCAAATCAAATCAAATCAAATCAAATCAAATCAAATCAAATCAAATCAAATCAAATCAAATCAATAAACAAACAAGTTGAAACTTATGAAATATGATACAAACATTACTTAAAGCAGTATACAAATTAGCCAAATTAGACAATGGAGATTCTGATCAATGCATAAAAGTTGCCTTTTAAAAAACAAAACATTTCCTTATACAGTACTGCAGCCTAACCACTATCATTAAATGCTGCTTGGTTTCTAATGTGCCTACCCTTTATAATTTAGTGCTACCTGCGTAGTGGTAGATTATACATTTATATAAATGTAAATCAGTAATTTCTGCAGCCAATTCTGTTTTATTACTGAGCATATTAAATTCACTCATCACATAAACGCAGTCCAAAATGAGCCACTGAGTGTCAGCACCTAGTTTAAATTCACATGACAAGCAATTCTGAGAAACAAACAGCTAGTGAAATAGGCTGGGACAAAAAGGAGAACATAAAAGAAGAAAGATGAATACAGAGAACCGATTTCCTGGGTAGGTGGGAGAATGGAGGATTATAAACACAAACACAGCCACAGCATAATTTTGTTCAAGATTCAAGTGTCAAGCAAAACTGGGAGGAAATGTAAAGAAATGTAATAAGAGTGTAATATTTGCTGAACTATAGTTTATTAGTCTTCTCTAATCTGTTCCTTCAAAGGTTGTTCTATTATAATTAATATAATCCCAAAACAGAATATGGACATTGGAATTCCAGATAGAGATCATTGCTATAGTTGATTGGAAAAGGCTAATGTGCATTTCAGTCACATGTTCTGAAAAGGATTTTCAAAAATTGAACTGTTTATTTTATTTTATTTGTTTGCTTTGTCAAGTACGTATTGGTGGTATACAATGATGGTATACAATATAATAATACAGTGGTACCTCTACCTAAGAACGCCTGTACTTATGAACTTTTCTAAATAAGAACAAGGTGTTCAAGACTTTTTGCCTTTTCTCAAGAACCATTTTTCACTTACAAACCAGAGCCTCCGAAACTGTAACCAGAAAAGGCAGGGAGAAGCCTCCGTGGGGCCTCTCTAAGAATCTCATGGGAGGAAACAGGGCCAGAAAAGGCAGGGAGAAGCCTCCGTGGGGCCTCTCTAGGAATCTCATGGGAGGAAACAGGGCCAGAAAAGGCAGGGAGAAGCCTCCGTGGGGCCTCTCTAGGAATCTCCTGGGAGGAAACAGGGCCAGAAAAGGCAGGGAGAAGCCTCAGTGGGGGCCTCTCTAGGAATCTCCTAGGAGGAAACAGGGCCTTCATCCTCCCTGTGGTTTCCCCAATCCATGCATTGTTTGCTTTTACATTGATTCCTATGGGAAAAATTGGTTCTTCTTGCAAACTTTTCTACTGGTCACAGAACAAATTAAGTTCGTAAGTAGAGGTACCACTGTATTTATATACATGATACTAGTAAAAGAGAAACATTAGGACAGGGAATGGAAGGCACTATGGTGCACTTATGCATGCCCCTTACTGACCTCTTAGGAATCGGGAGAGGTCAGCAGTGGATAATCTAAGGGGGTTAGGTGATAATACCACAAAGTCTGGTAGCAGTTAACTGTTAACTTTGATCTGAAGAAGTTAGTATGAAGGAGAAATGTATAGATTCAGGAAAAAGCACTTAGCTTTTCAAGTCAAAATTAGAAGGACTAGAAATAGATAATAGAGTCAATACATCATCCTATTCCTTGTGATGTGCTGCAGCTAATATAATTCGGTATTCTGTATCAGTTACTTTCTCTATCTGACCTCTTTTCTGTACTTTTTTTTAAAAAAAAAATAGAGTACAATTTGAACATTTATGAAGTGAGCAGTAACCTACTTTTCTTTACATGATAGGTCACACTGAAAATTTATAAGACACTATATTCTCTTCTGAGTATGTGCTACAGCATTAATGAGAAGTGATTTAAAAACCACTGCTCGTGAATAGTTTTACTTGATTCTATGAAGTAAAACAATGCTAGCTTTGATTTTTTTTAAACCATACCTTTTCCTATTTTAACTAGTTCGGTGTTATATTATAAAGCACAAGAGTGATCTAACACAGTGATTCTCAATCAGATTAGCTCTAATTTGGTTACAATTGCCTTATCCTTTTGGTCACTGGGGCTGTCAGATAAGGGGCGGAAATGGGCGGCAGTAGTAACTGCACCTTGTCCTTTAGGGCATCTTTGGGAAGATGATTTTTTTAAAAAAATAGAGTACAATTTGAACATTTATGAAGTGAGCAGTAACCTACTTTTCTTTACATGATAGGTCATACTGAAAATTTATAAGACACTATATTCTCTTCTGAGTATGTGCGGGACCCAGGAGAAGAGCCTTCTCTGTGGCGGCCCCGACCCTCTGGAACCAGCTCCCCCCGGAGATTAGAACTGCCCCCACCCTCCTTGCCTTTCGTAAAGTTCTTAAGACCCATCTCTGCCGTCAGGCATGGGGGAACTGACACATCTCCCCCGGGCCTATATAGTTTATACATGGAATGTTTGTGTGTGTGTTTGCTTTTAATAATGGGTCTTTTAGTGTTTTTTAAATTATTAGATTTGTTCTTACATTGTTCTTGTTATTGTTGTGAGCCGCCCCGAGTCTACGGAGAGGGGCGGTGTACAAATCTAATAAATAATAAATAAATAAATAAATAAAATAAATAAATGATGGGCTGCCCCTCGCCAGAATCTCCAGGCCAGAACGACCTGCGCAATTGGAGAGGGGGTGCCCTTGGGACTCACCTACCCCAATAACAGGATGGGGATTGGATGGTGAGCCTCCTCACATGCTTTGTGGGCGTGGCCTGGAACTAGGTGAAGGTATGGTCCCTTCACCTTGATCAGCAAGGAGTTACGCCCATAGTTGCCCAGGAAGGTTACTGATAGGAATTTCTGCCCCACTTTTCTTATGGCCTCTGCAGGTCCTGGTTATTGGTGGAGGATCAGTTAAAGTTGATTTAACATTTAATAAAGTTACCCACTAACCCCAGCTCTTGGTGTCCATGTTCTTATTTCTGCATCCAACGCAATTTCCTATTTAAACTAGTTCTGTGTTATATTATAAAGCTGTAATCTACCACAGTGCTTCTCAACCTGTGATCTCCTGGGGCTGCGATGCTATCACAGGAGGTCCACGAAAGAAATGTTATGATTTAAATCTTGAGTTAAGCCTTGGTGGTCTGTGGCCACAAAAGGATGTCTGTGGTGAAGAAAAGATTGAGAACCACTGATTCTACAATAGAAAAGATGTTGTAGAAATATTGAGCACAGTGATAAGAATGTAATTCATTCCATGACCAGGTTCTTAAGTAGAAAAATGTGTAAGTAGAAGCAATTTTTCCCATAGGAATCAACGTTACAGCAAATAATGCGTGCAAACCCATTAGGAAAGAAACAAAAGCTCAGAATTTGGGTGGGAGGAGGAGGAGGAAGAAGAGGAGGAGGACAGTCGCTGCCAAAGGAAGAAGGTGAGGTGAGGGGAATCAAAAAAATCCAAAACTTTAAGGCTTAAAAAAAAAAGAGGGACTCTGGGGCGGTGAGGAGGAGCATGCACCTCTCATACAACCGAGGCAAGGCTGCCTCCCATACACTGCACTAGAGAGAGAAACCCAGGGGGAATGGCAGGAAAGTGGCCGGGCCTTTGTGCCACTCTCAGATTTCCTGGGAATTTTTTTCGGGCTCAGGTTCTTGAGTAGAAAATGGTTCTTAAGCAGAGGCAAAAAAATCTTGAACACCTGGTTCTTATCAAGAAAAGTTCTTAAGTAGAGGCGTTCTTAGGTAGAGGTACCACTGTATATGACTTTTCAACAAATCAAATAACACAACCTTGCATTAAATAACACATCTCAAACAGCAAATGCTCCGTCCTAAACATTGGGGAAAAGAATCTGAACTCCAAATACGAACTGAATAATCAAATTATCACAGATAACCCCCACTTGGTTAAAGACCTCTGTATATTAATAACAAAAGACTTAAGTGCCAAAGCCCACTATAACAACATAGCCAAGAAGGCTTCAAGAGTTGTAAACCTAATCCTATGTACCTTCTGCTCTGACAATCTCTCATTACTCACCAGAGCTTACAAAACTTTCACCAGACCCATCCTCAAATACAGCTCATCTCTTTGGAACCCATATTGCATCTCATACATTAACACCCTTGAAATGTTCAAAGATACTTCACAAGAAGAGCCCTTCACTCCTCCACTTGAAACAGAATACCCTACGAGACTAGACTTTCAACCCTGGGTCTAGAAAGCTTAGAACTAAGACACCTTAAACGTGATCAAGTATTGCCCACAAAATTATATGCTGCAACGTCCTGCCTGTCGGCGACTACTTCAGCTTCAACCACAACAACACAAGAGCTCACAACAGATTTAAACTTAATATTAACCGCTCCAAACTTGACTGTAAAAAATATGACTTCAGTAACCGACTTGTCGAAGCATGGAAATCATTGCCGGACTCTGTAGTGTCATCCCCAAACCCCCAACACTTTACCCTTAGACTATCCACGGTTGACCTCTCCAGATTCCTAAGAGGTCAGTAAGGGGTGTGCATAAGTGCACTAGAGTGCCTTCCGTCCCCTGTCCTATTGCTCTCCTATATCTCCTATACCATTCTTCTTTCCTATATTTATTCTATTCTTTCACTGATAAATTTTATTCCTATTTCTTCTCTTCTCTTCTTTCTTAGATAAATTTTTCTATGGGTTATATCCTCTATAACCTTCATTATATATTTACTCTATGTATACCCAATATAACTCTCATTGTGCAATGGACAAAATCAATCAATAAAAAATAATAATAAATAAACTACAGATATTCCTTTGGACCTCAATTCCCATCGGTTGGAGACGAGGGAGGCCTTGCTTCTCTCTAACCACCTTAATCGCCTGCAAGCTGGAACTTTCAAACAAAAGAAGCCTGACTAGGCTTGATGTCTTGCACGAATCCCACATAGAGCAGAGCCATAGAAATGATTACTGCAATGAACATTAAAACTGAAACAGGAACACCTGGGTAGGAAATGAAGGACTATATCTGATTACAGAGGCCATACTCCAGATCTTCGGGTTTCTTTGGTTGAAATATGCCAGAGGTGGAATTACTACATTTCTTTCTAGCCTTGGTTTCCAATGGGGAATAATCATCTATTGCTGGTTTATGTCAGATTTGCCTGTACTCAATCATAATTCTGTTTCTTCATCAAACCTGTTTGTAGGGTGGGTTTTGGGGTTTGTGTTTTATATTTAGCGTTTGCATTTTGGACACCACTTTTTTTAATTAAAAAAATTACATTTCAGCATGCAGGATCACAGCTGAAAAGTGTACTGCGACTTCTGACAACTAATCAGAAATAGGATTAATCTTAAGTGTTCTAAACCATGTAGTAGCCTCGAACTGCAAATCTGCTTGGTTACCTTAAAAACAAACAAGATCCAAAGCAACTCTATTAGGCTGCTTCAAAATTTAGATACAACGTTCAAGATCTTGTTGTAAGATGAATATTCGATCTATAAAGGCATAAATCAGTGATGGTGAACCTTTTTTGGTTAATGAGTAATTCTTAAAACAGTAAATAATAGTATTTGAATAGAGGATAACAAATACATGGTGCAAAGAAATCTTACCTATGTTTAAATGAATTAATGGGGAAAAAGAGAAGGGATTATGAAAAGAGAATAGTATTATTGAAGTTGGAAGATTAGGATTACATATACAGTGGTACCTCTACTTACGAACTTAATGCATTCTGTAACCAAGTTCTTAAGTAGAAAAGTTTGTAAGATGAAGCAATTTTCCCAATGTAAAAGCAAATAATGCGTGCAATTGAGAAAACCACAGGGAGGGCGGAGGCCCTGTTTCCTCCAAGGAGATTCCTAGAGAGGCCCCATGGAGGCTTCTCCCCGCCTTTTCCGGACCTGTTTCCTCCCAGGAGATTCCTAGAGAGGCCCCACAGAGGCTTGTCCCCACCTTTTCTGGCCCTGTTTCCTCCCTGGAGATTCCTAGAGAGTCCCCACAGAGGCTTCTCCCCACCTTTTCTGGCCCTATTACCTCCCAGGAGATTCCTCGAGAGGCCCCATGGAGGGTTCTCCCTGCCTTTTCCGGTTACAATTTTGGAGGCTCGGGTTTGTAAGTGGAAAATGGTTCTTGAGAAGAGGCAAAAAATCTTGAACACCCGGTTCTTATCTATAAAAGTTTGTCAGGCATTCTTAGGTAGAGGTACCACTGTACTTATTTGAATTATTATTGTTAGAGTTGTTTAAAAAAGACTTGACCCACTCAGTACCCTGTCCGCAAAATCTGTATGGTGTGAAAAGAAAATGACAACAATGTAGTGCTTCCAGGAATGTCTGTACAAATCGAGAGAGTCAAAGAGATTCGATAAACACCTGGAGTGAATAAATTTGTTCTCTATCCATAATGAAGTCCATAGTAATTACTTCATGAACAAAAATGGCATCTGTTCATAGAAAGTTATGCTTATTTGAAAGATTGCATATTTCCATAAGTAAAGCACTTTTTTGGATATTTGTCTTCCTATTAAACTACAGCAAATTTTCCAAGTAATACCTCAAAGCAAGTTATAAATTAATGCCTTTCATATAGATGCCATAATCTTTCTGATGGGGCACATCTCCTAAACTCACACTCATAGTGACAAAGATTCTATTCTCTCTCTAGCATGTGGTGGTTATTTATATTCAGAATATATTGGCAGATTCTTATGAGCTTACCAATCTTTAAAGTGCTTAATACAAATGCTGAAATACATAACAGATGGATACCTCACCCTGAGATGAATTCATGATGGGCACAAAGCTGTCAACACATCATCCACAAGCACATTTTTATTTGTTCGATGTGTTGCCCACTTTGGTTCAAGAAACAGATTAACATTATTGGATACAATCAAATCATACAATTTATTGCAAAGCAAATCCTTGTTTTTTTCTTCCCATGGAACAGTTCTTGAATACTTTTTCCCATTGTCAATACAATTTTAGTGAGGCAGTTGGAGAGGGGGTTAGTTGTCAAAGAGTTTGAAGTTTTAAAATTCTCTGCAAATATACAATATGCTGATTGGAGAAAATACAGTACCAACAATTGTTTACTTTAATGAAGCCATTCAAATGTAAATTTTAGTTGGAATTATACTGCCTCTATTCAGTCTGCATTCACTGTCTATAATAAATCAAGCTTCTCTCCACGAAATGGACCACTGTGTTTCAATGGAAAATTTTCAAGCCACTGTAGAACAACATTTTTGCTTGGTTATGTCCTTTATTTTATTTTAAGTTTTCCAATGGACCACTGTTACTTTAGAATCCATAACAATAAATAATACGTTAAAATATTGGAAAGGCCAGGAATAGCCCAAAATAAATGTGTTAAGGAATGTTTGTTGTTTTTCAAACAAGAAAAGAGACTGCAGTTTGATAGTCCTCAACCTATGACACAATTGAGGCCAAAATGTATGTTGCTAAGGAAGACATTTGTTGAGTGAGTTTTGCCATATTTTACAAGCTTTCATGCCATGGTTGTAAGTGAATCATTGTTAGGTTACTATAACACTGTTCAGGGAATCTGGTTTCCCCATTGACGTTGCTTATCAGAAGATTGTATAAGGTGATCATATGATCCCAGGATATTGCAATGGTCATAAATATGTGTCGGTTGACAAGCATCTGAATTTTGATCACATGACCAAGGGGTTGTTGCAAAGATTGTACGTGTGACAAATGGTTGTCGTTTTTTTCCAGTGATGTTGCAATTTGAAATGATCACTAAATGAACTTTGGAAGTCAAGGGCTACCGATAGTTTTTGGAATATAAGATGTACCTTTTTCCTCCCTAAAAGAGGCTGATAATTTGGGTGTGTCTTATACAGTGGTACTTCTACCTAAAAATGCCTCTACTTATGAACCTTTCTAGATAAGAACCGGGTGTTCAAGATTTTTTTGCCTCTTCTCAAGAACCATTTTCCACTTACAAACCGGAGCCTCCAAAACTGTAACCGGAAAAGGCAGGGAGAAGCATCCGTGAGGCCTCTCTAGGAATCTCCTAGTGATGTACAAAGATAGCAGAGACATAATGTGACTTCTCCAATTTCTTCATTAGAATGATATTCATGGATTGTGAAAATGGCAGAGTTTGCAGGAATGGCTAAATTGACCTTTTTTAAAATTAAGGCTAAGCATTAATAATAACTTTTATAAAAGTCTGGAAAAGCTTTTTGGACTTTTTGCTGAAAAAGAATAAACATGAATTGATGATTTCTGGATTTACTGATCCAAAAGGAATTGTTAATGGGAAAAACGGAACCAAGATATGTAATTTAGGAAGATAGTAAAGAGATAGTAAAGTAATAATGTCTATAACTGCTGCAAATCGGAAGTTAGGTTGTTTTGTCTTTTGATGTTCCTCATTTTTTTATTCTTTTATATATTTTTTCTTTTTTCCTTTTCTGTGTTTTTAATCACTTTAATCTTTATATTTTATTTCTCTGTGTATTTTTAAATTCTGTGGACACTTCTCTTTCAACAAAAATTACACTTGAGTGTGTGAATACACAGAGATATGGTCATATGAAATATTTCTCAACATGATGTCCTCTCTATTGTATTGGTCATGAATTCTATCTGGATTTTATGGAGGTTTGAATATTAGAGGTTTTGTTGTATATCTAGAGACCTGCAGATGGCGGAAAGCAAAGCATATCAAGTAAAGTAAATTTCTATACTTCTAAGTAGGGCATACAAAACCTTTGCCAGACCTATCTTTGAATATGCTGTAGCTCTCAATCACTTTATAAAGAATGAACAATGTAATCCAGAGATAAAGCAAATGAATGATACAGAATTGAATCTTCCCTGGTGAAGGGGATTTTTATTTTCTTGTTTGGTGTTGGTACACTTTTATGCTTTATATTTTTGCTTTTTGTAAAATTAAAAAAAATCAATAAAAATTATATTTAAAAAAAGAAAGAATATGCTGTAGCTCATCTGCCTGGAGCCCACACTGTATTTCAGACAAACAATGAGGGGGGATTTAAAGAACATCTCAGATAGACACTTCCTTAATCCACACGAATACAAAAGAAGTTGCAACATGCATTAGAGAGGATCCAGATTCAACTCCTCTGCTCGCAAAAAAATTCCTTATTCCAGTAGACTTGAAATTTTAGGACTGGATAATCTTGAACTAGGCTTAGTACACAAGATCATCTACCTTAATGTCCCTACCTATTAACAACTACTTTAATTACAATCGTAACAATAGTAGAGCAATCAATAGATACAAACTAAATGTAATCAACTCTAATCTTGATTCTGATTGCAGGAAATTTCGACTTCTGTAAATGTCTGGAACACTTTACTTGATCCTGTTGTTAGTTTCTTAATCCCCATATATTTTACCTTAAACTGTCTACCGTGGACCTTACACATTTCTTAAGAGAACTCTAAGGGGGTGTGCATAAGTGCACCAGCATGCCTACCATCCCTGTCCTACTATACCCATTTGTATGTACTCATTTTATGTGTTTGTGGCTATGTTTTGCTTCTTCATATCCATTTATTTGTGCCATTTTTTTCCATGTCCCGTTTCCTTCCACTTGTTGACAAATAAATAAAATAAAATAAATAAAGAGGATGACCTTGGAAGATCCATTACCAAAGCAACAAAGAGAAAAACGTTTCTTGAATTCAAACAATGAGGGGGGATTTAAGGAACATCTCAGATAGACACTCCCTTAATCCACACGAATACAAAAGAAGTTGCAACATTATATTACTGCAGCAGATCTCAATGTTGCTTTAGGCTTCCATGGACTTTATTTTTGGTCTGATTTGCTGTATAGATTTGGCACAAGAACAAGCAACCTATACAGCATCAATCCCCACCCCTTTTCCTTCATTTCTGATCCTATGACAAAGGCAGGCAGCCTACAGATAGATTTTTTATCCCACCAATATTAAACGAACGTATACTTTGCAATTTTGTCCAGTGCTTCTTGAAGTCTGGCAGGGCATCTGGGAATGCAACAATGAGATAATTTATAGTCCTCGGGGATCTATTAATGAAAGGAGCAGCTCTGAGCTTAACCTGCAAAAAAGCAAAAGTCCTCTCCAGGTGGCCAGTAGCACTTATTGGCAATGTAACAGGGAAAAGTGTACTTTGAATGTGGAATAGAAAAACTTGACCTGATGTTATTCTGAAGATAAGGTATTAGCAAATGGCAATGTCATTCAATTCTACCTTTCAAAAATGATTTTCAGCTGGTTCTGCAACACAGCAATCAGGCAATCAGCCCTTAGCTCAGACTATGATATAGTCAGCGCCATGCTATCACTCAGTTTGAACTGAAGAGAAAATTTTGGTGAGCAAAAGATAGGTTGATTGGCATTTTTCCATTTGGAATCACACAAACAGGATACATCAGTGAACCTCTTTGAAAAGGGAAAATACTTTCATCAAGCCCTCCTTACAAGTAATAATTTGTAGTAGAAAAAAAAATAGAATTACTCATTCTCTTTCATCCTTTCCTTCCAATTTCTCTATTAAAAACAGTTTTTCCAGATAAAAATAGATCACTGCATTACCATAACCAGAATATTAACCTCTGCTAAGCAGATGTTTGTCCATTCTCTGTCAATTCTGTAAATTTATCTCATAATAGAGATACTCTATGTTGGTTTGCAAAGTTGTCTCTTGATTAGAGATTGTAGCTTGCATAGAATAACATGAGTATGTATGGAATAAAACTGATCTTGGTAGTTGTAGCTGTCTCATGCTGGACAAATTATGTGGAACTCTCCTAACTACTAGCAGAGACTTTTGCATAAGGCACAAGTATAAATAATGTTAGCATTCTTGCCTACACCTTCTTTTCACAGAAGATCTCAGATTGAACCCGTGGCTTAGTCCTTTCCCAACCAGGAACAACTCATCCAAAAAAACTGCTAGAGATCTGAGAATGCAATTACAGCAGAGAAATAGCTGTATTTCACCATCCTTATTACCACAATCCCTCTTACTTGAGCTCTGTGGACACATTATCTGTCTTCTTTCAAGAGTTCTGTAGGCGTCTCTTTTGGCATTTGATCTCTGAAAGTCCCTTAGAGCAGTGTTTCCCAACCTTGGCAACTTGAAGAGATCTGGACTTCAACTCCCAGAATTCCCCAGCTAGCAAATGCTGGCTGGAGAATTCTGGGAGTTGAAGTCCAGATCTCTTCAAGTTGCCAAGGTTGGGAAACACTGCCTTAGAGTATCAAAGAGCCCTTGGGATTGTTGCAAATCAAAAGGCCACATAGGAGCAAGGCTGTATATAGAGATAGTTGCAAAGCATGTACCCAGGACAAGGAACAATTAAGACTAAAAGAGAAAAAATGTAGAAGTTTGATTATTTTTTCCCCTGGAAAAGGAGATGAAACTGAGGGAATATTGCAAGAATATTTCAGAGATCTGTATGGAAATAATAGTGATATATCAAAAAAATAGAGTTGAAATATATAGAATGATTACTATACATTATAATCATTAGTGCAGAGAAAAAAATAACTTCAAAGGAAGCCATAATTGCTTTAAAAATATTTGCTAATGATAAAACTATTGGTACAAATAGTACAAGAGAAGAAAAGTTAATGCATAAATATACACTGCTCAAAAAAATAAAGGGAACACTTAAACAACACAAAATAACTCCAAGAAAAGCAAACTTCTGTTAAATCAAACTGTCCACTTAGGAAGCAACACTGATTGACAATCAACTTCACATGCTGTTGTGCAAATGGAATAGTTGTGCAAATGAAATATTCAATGAGAATATTTCATTCATTCAAATCTAGGATGTGTTACTTGAGCGTTCCCTTTATTTTTTTTTTAAGCCGTATAGTTTGCCTGAGAAACTTGTGTAAGCATAACAAGCGAGTAAGATTGCATCCACTCCTGGCCACAAGGAAAAAAATGCCACTATTTTTTCCATTATCCAAAGGGAAAGGTAGCAAGACTGAATAATAAACAGACTTGAATCATGGAACACTTTGTACTAATGTAGAGTTGAAGGTTGTTTGTTCCATGTGATAAAAGAGTAGATGATAGAAATAAAGCATGTGCAAGAATAAATGGAATGCTGAACAAGTGGAATGCTTAGCAACTGATGTCCCCTTAATGGTTTATTTATGAAGAAATGTATGAAAAAAAAGCTTGTGGAGATATTAGAAGTGTGTCAAGACATGAATACACACATATTTTTGTGTATGGGCAGTGTTACACTGCTGGCTAAGAACCCAAACAGTTTGCAACAAACATTGGTAGCATTATATGATGGAATGAGGAATAGGGAATTGGAAATCAATGTACTGAAGGTCAATTGGTGATGTTTGATAAGGAAAGAAATAGAGGATTATAAATTATACTCGAGTGGCAAATAAGTAGAACAAGTCAATAGATTTATGCAGTTTGATGGAAAGTTAACTAAAGATGGGGAAATACATGCAGAAATTCTAATATATATAGGAAAGGGATAATAATATATGGACTGTTATGAGGCATGACTACTGAAGACATGAGGATTGTTAATCTTATGAAAAAATACTTTAAAAAGTAATTAGCAGTACACAAGCTCTGAAAAACATCTAATAGTGAAATTGCTATTTTTTTCATTATATTGCAGTGTTGATTAATACATGCAACATATTATCTATTTATCTGTCTGTCTGTCTGTCTGTCTATCATCTATCTATCTATCTATCTATCTATCTATCTATCTATCTATCTATCTATTATCTATCTATTTATTGGATTTGTATGCTGCCCCCCTCCGAGGACATATGCTGGTACAAACAAGCATCTATGTCTTCTAGCTTTAATAATGCATTGATTTTGATTTATATTCCACCTGGAGTCCCCTTCTGGCCATTGGAATAAAGGGAGCTCGTATGCAAGAAAAAAGATGGAGAAAAAGAACTGCAAATTCAGTACAGTGGTACCTCTACTTACGAACTTAATTCGTTCCATGCCCAGGTTCTTAAGTAGAAAAGTTTGTAAGAAGAAGCAATTTTTCCCATAGGAATCAATGTAAAAAGCAAATAATGCGTGCGATTGGGGAAACCACAGGGAGGGTGGGGGCCCTGTTTCCTCCCAGGAGATTCTTAGAGAGGCCCTATGGAGGCTTCTCCCTGCTTTTTCCGGCCCTGTTTCCTCCCAGGAGATTCCTAGAGAGGCTCCACGGAGACTTCTCCCTGCCTTTTCCGGCCCTGTTTCCTCACAGGTGATTCCTAGAGAGGCTCCACGGAGACTTCTCCCTGCCTTTTCCGGCCCTGTTTCCTCACAGGTGATTCCTAGAGAGGCTCCATGGAGGCTTCTCCCTGCCTTTTCCGGCCCTGTTTCCTCACAGGTGATTCCTAGAGAGGCCCTACGGAGGCTTCTCCCTGTCTTTTCCGGTTGCAGTTTCGGAGGCTCAGATTTTTAAGTGGAAAATGATTCTTGCGAAGAGGCAAAAAAATCTTGGACACCTGGTTCTTATCTAGAAAAGTTCGTAAGTAGAGGCATTTGTAGGTACAGGTACCACTGTACTTCCTTTCTGATCAGTTAATTATGGAAAACTGGAGGTGCTTTCCTTTTGACTTTATAAGTAAGATGTCCTGTCACTAAGGTTGATTTTACCAATAGTGGTGTTCATACTTTCATACTATCTTTCTTCCTTTCTGCTCAATATAATCACACTCAGAGTTATCTATGTGAGATTGGCAGTCCTATTAGTCCAATAAATAAAATAAATAAATAAATAAATAAATATGTGTTCTATCCCTAAGGCTGTGAAACCATTTAATATCGTTTTAGCTCTGGTTTATAGGAAACGACCACACTGATTCAAAAGTAATCGAAATGATTTATATATATTGTAAATCAATCAGTTTCCAGGTCTGTGATTTCTAGTACCACCCAATTATTGTAGAAATGGTACAAAACTTATCCTTGTTATTGTTATATCGGTACAAAAAGTAGTTGAATCTGAAGTGAAAATGGCCTAGTATACTTATACAGTGATACCTGGTCTTACAAATGCCTCATCATACAAAATTTTTGAGATACAAATCCGAGGTTTAAGATTTTTTTGCCTCTTCTTCCAAACTATTTTCACCTTACAAACCCAAACCGCCGGCACTGGGATGCTCCGCCTCCGGACTTCTGTTGCCAGCGAAGCGCCCGTTTTTGTGCTGCTGGGATTCCCCTGAGGCTCCCCTCCATGGGAAACACCACCTCTGGACTTCTGTGTTTTTGTGATGCTGCAGGGGAATCCCAGCAGCATAAAAATGGGCGCTTCGCTGGCAATGGAAGTCCGGAGATGGGGTTTCCCAGCGAGAGGAGCCTCAGCAAAATCGTAGCATCACAAAAACGTGGAAGTCCAGAGGTGGGGTTTTGAGGACTGCCGTGTTTTTGCAATGCTCCAATTTTGCTGAGGCTCCCCTCGCTGGGAAACCCCACCTCCGGACTTCCGCTGCCAGCGAAGCACCCGTTTTTGCACTGCTGGAATTCTCCTGCTGGGATTCCCCTTCAGGATTGCAAAAACACAGAAGTCCGGAGGTGGGGATTCCCATGGAGGGGAGCCTCAGGGGAATCCCAGCAGCGCAAAAACGGGCGCTTTGGCTGGCAAAAGGGGTGAGTTTTGGGCTTGCACGCATTAATCGCTTTTCCATTGATTCCTATGGGAAACATTGTTTCGTCTTACTAACTTTTCACCTTACAAACCTCGTCCCAGAACCAATTAAGTTCGTAAGACGAGGTATCATTGTACTTATATTTAAATAATGTTTAGATATATAGAGTTGGTGGCCTATAATTAACCTGTCTTAATATTATAATGAAATCATATATGTATAAACAAACCTCAGGACATAATACTAAGTTGTCCTGTGTCTACTAAGCCATGCCATGATACTAAGTAAGAGTTATGTAGAAGTACAAGGAACAGCAACATCAGAAAGATACTTGTTCAGCAGCTCTGATACAAAATCCCTTTCAGTTCTAACGCATCCTGGACAATTGCCGAGATCAACAATATAAAGTAATGTAGTGTAAAGGTCAAATTAGCATAATAGGCATATGGTATAGCAACCTAGAACTTACCTCAATGACAGAAGATACTTCTTCTTTTTTAAATTGTGCCATTAACACAACTGAAGTTTTAGTAAGGGTAAAAGAATATAAATGTGGTTCAGTAAATGGCAACAATATGGGATATCGAAGCTCAGAGGTTCAATGACAATTCTTTGGTTTGGAGAAAAGTCTGGGTACTAAAGAAAGAGAACTGAATGATGGAAAATTATTGAATGTCATCAGGAAATCTTGCTTGGGGTGGGGGAAGCTTACTTTTGAGATTCTCATGGATCTAAACCAGTGATTTATTATTTATTTAATTAATTCGACTTCTATGCCGCCCAATCCCGAAGGACTCAGGGCAGCTTACAATAAACAATATAAATGCAATACAATAAAAAAGAAGTTGAATATAAAATCTAAAACAATAAAACCCTCATTTTAAAAAGCCCATTATGGAACATGCATACATTCTGTTCTGCTGGGCTCTATGGTATGAGTCTCCCAAAAATTCAAGGGTAAAAATTTCAGACACACACACACTTGAAAGTTCAAAAACAATGTTCTTTATCACAAAATTCAAAAGAAACAAAGCACCCTTTTTGTATTGCAAAGAGCACTCGTTCCAAAACAACCTGGTAGGCTGTACAATCCCCTTAATCAGTCCTCAAGTACTTAGCTAGCAGTTGTGAAGAAACATCACAGCCCTCCTTCTTCCACGAAGTGAGACACACACACACTTTGCTCTGCTTTGGTTTCAAAGTCGTGAAAAATCAATAAACAAAGTCCGGAAGCAGCAAGGCACGGTCCTGAAGAAACAACGATCAGATAATCTTCCACAACGGCCAAGCCAGCATGCTGCTATTTATATCAGCAGCTCTAATTGCTGGAGCCCCACCCAAACACAGGTGGCCTCTCTTATGTCCTGTAATATTTCTTCAATTGGTCTCTTCTATGCATAATTCTACGCATGCGTGGGTCTAACACTTCCTCATCCGAATCGACTGAAGATAATGGAGAGTGGCTTCCTGCGCTGTGTGCCAAGCCCCCCTCTTCCAAGTCACCCTCACCTTCTTCTTTGTCCAAGGAAACTGCACTACCTGACTCTGTCAGCAGTAAAACAGGCCTATGCCATGTTGATGTTTCCCCTGCATCCACCTCCACATTCCTTGGGGCAGGAGCTGGGCCAGAGCCAACCACAACACATATCATTCATACTATTTGGCCATGATGGTTGTTAGTTTATGGTGCCCAGCCTGCTGCAATGCCAGGTCTTCATGGCTTATGGTAGGCCAATAAGGTGGGAGAAGTACGGACATCGGGGGGAGTTGATTCCATAGAACTGGGGAGGCAACAGAGAAGGCCCTTCCCCCGCAGTCCCACCAACTTGGATTGCTTAATCAAGGGGACCTGGAAGAGGCCAACTCTGTGTGCTCTTAGTGGTCTCTGGGAGGTATGCGGCAAGAGGCGGTCCCATAAATAGTCTGGCCTTGAGCCATGATGGCAAACCTTTTTTTCCTTGGGTGCTGAAAGAGCATAGGCGCACCCATAATTCAATGCCGGGGAGCCCTCTGGAGTCCAGAAAAGGCCTGTTTCCCAGGTTCTGGTAGGACCTTAGGCTCATGTTTCTCCCTCTCCAGGTTCCAAAGGCTTCTCTGGAGCTCCCTGGAAGCCAAAAACGCCTCCCAGAGCCTCTGTGCAAGCCAAAAATCAGCTGGTTGGCAGACACATGCACATTGGAGCTGAACTAGGACAATAGCCCATGTGCCAGCAAATATGGCTCTGTGAGCCACCTGTGGCAGCCTTGCCATAGGTTCGCCATCACTGATCTAGACCATATTAGTAATGAGCCATTAAATTTTTTGGGGGAAGCATAATTCATGTATTGGGCAATTGTAATGTTTTGTTTCTTTTGAGTATCTATGGTTACCCAACAATATGATTATTTTGTTTTATCCTAATCGTTTCTCCAAATTTTATTTCTAACTTTCCAGAGGCACCCACAGTGAGGATTCAAAAAATATCAAGATTCTGTCTTTGATGACATCACTAAACCCCTTTTGCTATCACTACAGCCACCTTGCCCTAAATGCCCTTGTAATGTAGAAGGCTGAGCAAATGAGTTTTTCTATTTTACGCATGCATTTTTATACACACCCAGATTTAGACGCACATCAATTTCGAAACATACATTCCCTTCGTCTCAACAGGTTCAAGATCAAACCTGTTGTATGTGACATTATGTAACGTGTATGAGAAAAGTTGTATGCCTCATTTTATATATGTTTCTGTATATACCATATTTTTTGGAGTATAAGACGCATCTTTTTCCTCCCAAGAAGATCGTTAGCACCTAATTAGGGCTGGAAAAAAGCTAAATTCAGAGTATAAGATACACCCAAATTTTTAGCCTCTTTTAAGGCTAAAACTTTGGGTGTATCTTATACTCTGAATGTAGCTTTTTTGAAGCTTTTTTCCAGCCCTAATTAGGTGCTAACGATCTTCTTGACTTCCAATAATAATAATAATAATAATAATAGTAATAATAATAATAATAATAATAATAATAATAATAATAATAATAATAATTTATTGGATTTGTATGCCGCCCCTCTCCGCAGACTCGGGATGGATAACAACAATAATAAACACAACATGTACAATCCAATAATAAAAACAACTAAAAACCCCTATTATAAAACCAAACATGCACACAAACATATCATGCATAACTTGTAATGGCCTAGGGGGAAGGAATGTCTCAACTCCCCCATGCCTGGCGGTATAAATGAGGCTTGAGTAGTTTACGAAAGACAGGGAGGGTGGGGGCAGTTCTAATCTCTGGGGGGAGTTGGTTCCAGAGGACTGGGGCCGCCACAGAGAAGGCTCTTCCCCTGGGGCCCGCCAAACGACATTGTTTAGTCGATGGGACCCGGAGAAGGCCAACTCTGTGGGACCTTATCGGTCACTGGGATTCATAAAGTATTTCCACCAAAGATGGTTTTCTCTAGCCC
This sequence comes from Erythrolamprus reginae, assembly GCF_031021105.1. Classification (NCBI taxonomy): domain Eukaryota; kingdom Metazoa; phylum Chordata; class Lepidosauria; order Squamata; family Dipsadidae; genus Erythrolamprus; species Erythrolamprus reginae. The sequence goes on from NC_091951.1 coordinate 314,161,343, forward strand.
TAAGTCTTTGCAGGCTTGTGTTCATTCCTATTCCCTCTGAAAAAGGCCTTTTCAGCCCTAACCATGGTATAGAATAATGTGCTGAAGCTGAACAGGCTAAGGATGCTAACCAGATGAATACCTGATAGGTAGATTCCCCCCACCCCTATTTTCTTCCCTCAAAATATCTTATATTCCAGTGTGTCTTATACTCCAAAAAATATAGTATGTTACTGTCATAACCAGGTTTGTAATAAACCATTCTCTCTTTATAGCTGAGAATATTAACTGGTCCCTACTTTCCTCTCATGCAGTTACTGATATAAAAATTAATTTTTGCTTCATTTTCTTGGAAGTCAGTGCTTGGATCCAATACTTGCAGGGCAACAGAAATGCTGCTTTGTTAGATATAAAATAGTTTCTGAGACAAAGGGCAGTTGCTGTTCTAATTTTAATTTAATTTATTCGATTTTTATGCTGTTCAATCCTGTAGGACTCAGGGCAGCTTACAACAATAAAAACAATACAATGTTAGTGCATTTCTTAGTTTCATCGTATTTATTTTTTCCATTAAGCATTGATCTATCTTCTTTGGGTATAATTGGTAAGGGTAGATTTGCAATGTAATTTGTTATTAGTTCCAAATTTGTGTTTCCTGAGTTATAAAGCTCTTCATGGAAGATTTGAGCAACTTGTTTTTTATCAGTGTTGTTTGTTCTTAATTCAACATTTTTATCATATAGAGTAGAGATGGCGAACCTATGGCATGGGTGCCACAGATGGCATGCGAGCCATTGTTCTAGCTCAGCTCCAATGTGCATGTGTGGTGGCCAGCTGATTTTTGGCTCACACAGATGCTCTGGGAGGGCATTTTTGGCTTCCAAAGAGCCTGTAAGGGGATGGGGGAGGGCATTTTTACCCTCCCCAGGCTCTAGGGAAGTCTTTGGAGCCTGGGGAGGGCGAAACATGAGTCTACTCAGCCCAACAGAAGTTGGGAAAGCAGCCTGTTCCTGGCCTCCAGAGGGCCTCCCGGGAGCAGGGGGAAGCTGTTTTTGCCCTGCCCAGGCTTTGGATTATGCGTATGGACACTCACGCATGCATGATAGTGCACGGCCACGCTCTTTTGTCACCCGAGAAAAAAAGAAGGTTCGCCATCACTGATATAGAGCATTTATTGTTCTATCAGCTTTTTGCTTTGCCAGTTTGTGGGATAGCCACCTTCCTGGTTTATTCCCAAACTCAAAGTAGTTTTTGTTTTGCTCTTTTTATTTTGCATGCAAGCTCTTCCTGGATTATCAAAAAAGAAGTCAAACAACAACAATAAACAAAACCCCCAAACCCTAACAAACCCAATTATAACTCCACCCTCCAAAATCAATCCAACGAACATCCATACCAACAAACATAATTAGGGCACGTCTGGTGATAAAATAGTCTTAATAAACTCCCCAGAGTCCCTCTAGCCTGAATCTGCCATGATTCCACTCAGGCGACCACCCTTGGATGGACCACCCATCCACCCCATAGCAAAAGAAGAAATCCAGCAATGTGTCCAGCCTGCCTGGACTGATCTTAAACAGGGCTAGGTTTTTCATTGTGATTTTGGCAAGGACCTTTGGCAAGGACACATTTTCTAGACTTCCTCGTGCCAAATTTTGATTTATTTTTTGTTTAATGTTCCATTTTAAGTTTGTTTCCAATGGGGAGAAAATTATCTTTTCCTTGCAAATTAATACACACACACACCTCAATTTTGCTGTGTTAATCCTTTTGTTTTTTTTAAATCAACGTAGGTAATAACTATGGCTCCTGAACAGCTATTGTTAGCTGTGCTTCATATTGGCCAATTGTTAACATCCTACTGTGCTTCTGCAACAATTACAGATCTGTTTTTGTTTATTAATTCATTCATTTTGTTTATTCAAGTTCATTGCTGAATGACCAACTATTGCTTTTTCCCCCTAAATAATTATTCTAGCTGAATGGTCCTCATTATTATATATCATACTGTATCCATCAAGAAAACTGCTTTTAAATGCTCATCTGAATTTCATCAAATTTCACACTTTGAAAATAGACAATATGGACTTTGAATCTTCCACTATGATTTGACTACATAAACTTTAGAGAGAACAATAAAATATAGGTCTAAATGTACAGATTTAATGTGCTCATAATCTATGTATCTATAATTTGTCACCTTTCCTTTTGTTTGAAAAAAGGAAAGAAACTAATTGTGAATATGTACAGAACCCTGAAATTTTGGAGAAATTAGTTACCTACCAAAGAAAGCAAAAATGCTTTCTCTAGTCAGTAAAAAGAAATTACAGTATTTTCGAATGATGAACTCTGGCAATATTCAACCAGTTTGACTGTTCATTCTCCCCCAATATGTAAAGTTCAATTTTAACACAATATTTTAGAGAAAATCTTTAAAAACATAGCAATCCATACAAGTATTTATGAATCCATAAACTCTGACCAAATTTCTCCTTTTTATCCCAAGTAATTGTGTTCTGAATAAGTAAAACTCCAATAGCACTTTGGATAGGGAATACAGAGATTGAATTTTTCTCCCAACCCTAATGGACATTGCAGAAGCCAATTGTTTTTCTGCATCCAAAATTGATTTAAAACTGATTTACTGGACACATATCATGCCTACGGCACTGGCCATGTTTTCTCAATATAACATAATATCTTTTTAAAAACATTTTTTTTCATCTCACAATATCACAATAAATGGCAACACCAAGCAAACATTAAAAAAAGTTAAGCCACATAGCACTTAGATGCTTAGATCAAAATACTTATACAGTATTGTACTTAGTTAATACATTGTATTGTATTGTATTTATTAGATTTGTATGCCGCCCCTCTCCGAAGACTCAGGGCGGCTAACAACAATATAAAAAGACAATGTAAGCAAATCTAATATTAAAAACAATCTAAAAAACCCCAATTTAAAGAACCACTCATACATACAAGGATACCATGTATAAATTATATAAGCCTAGGGGGAAGGGAAATTTCAATTTCCCCATGCCTGACGACAGAGGTGGGTTTTAAGGAGCTTGCGAAAGGCAAGGAGGGTGGGGGCAACTCTGATACCTGGGGGGAGCTGGTTCCAGAGGGTCGGGGCCGCCACAGAGAAGGCTCTTCTCCTGGGTCCCGCCAAACGACATTGCTTAGTCGACGGGACCTGTAGAAGGCCAACTCTGTGGGACCTAACCGGTCGCTGGGATTTGTGCGGCAGAAGGTGGACCCAGAGATATTCTGGTCCAATGCCATGAAGGGCTTTATAGGTCATAACCAACACTTTGAGAAAAATAGGAGAAAAAACCCCATCAGGATAAAATTCACCAGTACATCTGCATTTGAAAGACAAAGGCCAGTCTTTGGAAGACAGCAAAATCTACATTCTTTATTTATTTTATTTTATTTTATTTATTTATTTATTTTGTCCAATACACAATAATACACAATGAAGGTTATAGAGGATATAGTAGACAAGAAATACGAGATATAGGAGAGACTATAGGACAGGGGACGGAAGGCACTCTAGTACGCTTATGTACGCCAATTATACACCCCGTAAGCTCCTTCTGGACAAATAAGACCATTGGTATGAAAGAGGGGGAGTCAAAGAGGCCGTCTAGGTTAAAAATGGAGAGTCCTCTCTCAACAGAGTGGGAAAGATAGTGATGACTTAGCTCCAGTTTACAACACAATCCTTTCAACAGTTCCAAGAAGGTTCCACACCCATTTGCACTATTCAGGTGACACGGAGGTCACAAATAATCCTCAAAGTGGACTCAATGATTCTCAGGGAGAATGCTATTGACCAGATGACTACAAGGAATATAAATCCTTCCATCATTCATCATTCTGAACTGAAAAAGCTACTTGTATGAAAAACGGAAGATCAAATAAAAACAAACTGGTTTTTTTTTGAAAAAGCAGCTTTGGGATAACCATGACCTGGATGGCTGAGAATCTCCATAAATACTTAGATCAAAATCTACCAAGAGAATCGAGGGTTTTCCACTAGCCCAGTGTTTCCCAACCTTGGCAACTTGAAGGTATCTGGACTTCAACTCCCAGAATTCCCCAGCCAGTATTCACTGGCTGGGGAATTCTGGGAGTTGAAGTCCAAATATCTTCAAGTTGCCAAGGTTGGGAAACACTGCACTAGACCAAGGTATAGGTCCCAGAAGATGGCAGTGACAAATCACTTCCTGATGCCAAGAAAACAACATGAACATTTATCACTGATTCTCAATTGTGCAAGCCCCTTTTTTGTTTTCCTTTCTTCAAAAATTAAAGTGTAATCCCACTAACTCCCACTAACTCAGGGACATTGCTAATGTGCTATTTGTTTTGCTGCTGCAACCAAGCATTTCACTATTTTGGAAATTATTTTGTTTTCCTCTTGTATATGTTAGCCTGAGGTAACATAGCTAACATAAGAATGTGGGGAAGACATAGAACAGCACAGTTTCCGTGTTAACATTTCAACAAAGAATGAAGTTAATGTTTATTAAGTAACATAAAATGAGTTGTAAACACATCTTTAGGCTATCAACTTTTACCTTCCCAGGCATTAAATATAAATTTATAAACCCGTCATTCTGAAAATGGGAAATTTTCCTAGGGCTAGAAATCTTGGTTACCACATTCTCACACTTCCCAACCCTCCCTGAACTCATTCCACTTCTTCCAAAATATGAACTAAGAGAATGTGCCTTGCATTATCCTGCCTTAAATGACAATTCTAACGAACAATTATAACAACACAGACACAATATTCACCTCAGTGCAAAAGAGACCTTACCTAAGATCACTTTGCTTAAATGAAAGTTTGTAGGAATAGAAGCTACTAATGATTAGTAAGGCAAAGATCACCTTTATCTTAACGCAGGCATAAAGTAAGCAGAGTCTCTTTTATGTTTTTTTTAAATAATATTTTTTATTAATTTTTAACAAGTTTAATATACACACAACATAAAACAGTTCATAGTGAAATGTGCCCACCACCACCAATCGGGGGTGTTTCTTATATAATCCACTTTGACCCAAGAGCAATATATCTATTTACATATTATAGAGTGACTCCAATTTATCTCTTATAGCTTGGTCTCGGATTCTACTCATCATATATCGTCTTACCTTGTCCCACTGTCCCATCAGTTGTCTCAATTCAGTTTCATTATCCAAATTTATCCTTTTATCCATAATTTCAAATTGAATATGGTCCAACATGTACCTATAGCAATTTTGCATTGTCCATTTTGTCACATCCTTCCAACCCAAAACTATTACCGCCTGAGCACTTTCTATTGCTGCTTGTTTTATTTCTTTGAATTCTCCCATCACATTACTTTTAACTAGAGTCTCTTTTATGTTAACTCACGAAGTCTTCATAATACACACATATCATTTTGATGAAATAAGGGGCGAGTACAAGTGCACTAGAGTGCCTTCTGTCCCCTGTCCTATTGCTCTCCTATATCTCCTATACCTTTCTTCTATTCCTATATCTCTTTTTCTATTCTTTCATTGATATGTTCTATTACTATACCTTCTTTTCTATTCTTTCTTAGATATATTTTACTATGAGTATGTCCTCTTCAACCTTCATCATGTATTTTACTATGTGTATATAGATATATACCCACTAAAACCCTCAACAAACAAACAAACAAACAAACAAATAAATAAATAAATAAATAAATAAATAAATAAATAAATAAATAAATAAATAAAATAGTACAACAGTGATGTGCCACTGCCTTTTTGCAGGGGGTTCAGTAATTTCTGAGCCTACTCTAAAGTTCTGATATTTCCTGTTAGGGATCCATATAAGTACTAAATATATCTGACCTTGCTTGGGGCCAACCACAAGCAAGGTAAGAGGCAAAGAGGAGGTAGAATCAAAACACAAAATGGAGATTTAGCAAAATCTGGCAATAGCAAACCGTCTTTCATAAAATGGTAACATTGCCATTGAACCAGGCCACAATAATTTCAGGGGTGAAGGAACTTCATCCCTGAGGTTGGCAGTCTGAATCAGGTTTGGCATTCAGCAACAAAAGCCAGAAACTGTTCACCCTAATCTTATTCCTAACCCTGGGTTGAAGGCAGACTGGCTGAAGTCGAAATTGGCCTCAGATAATCAATCCACCTTCCTAGAGAGCTCTTTCTGCCAGCATATTTCCTTATATCCACCAGGGATCTAATTATTGAATCTCTTTTGAGCCTTTGACCTCCCCCCGCACCCTATGGTCCCATTCTTTTCCCTATTCCTGGAAGTTCCACTCCTACTAACTAATCTCTTCTCCATCAACCTGCACATATGTTCAATTATCTCCATTTCACAATTACTCCATGAGTGCCCTAGACAAGGAAAATTTATTTTATTTGCTTATTTATTTGATCAGATTTCTATGCCTCCCTTCTCCTGGGACTCAGGACAATTCACAGCAAAGAATACAATACATAAAGAAATATTATCTTTAAATATTTAAATGTACTAAAAATCTCACTACTAAAAACATGAAAATATATGAGCCGGGGTGGCACAGCAGGTAGAGCACTGTGCTGCAAGTCACTGAAGCTGACTGTAGATCTGTAGGTCAGCGGTTCAAATCTCATCACCGGCTCAAGGTTGACCCAGCCTTCCATCCTTCTGAGGTGGGTAAAATGAGGACCTGGATTGTGGGGGCAATATGCTGTTGCTAACATGTTGTAAGCCACCGTGAGGCTAAGGAGAAAGGCGGCATAAAAATCAAATAAGTAAGTAAGTAAGTAAGTAAGTAAGTAAGTAAGTAAGTAAATAAATAAATGAATGAATGAATGAATGAAAATCTAATTTAAGTTAGTTTTACAAACCCCTACACATTTAAGAAACAGACATCGCATTCATCCTAATTATTCTTCATTCATGGGCCGGGGATATTAAAACTTCTTAGTGCCCCCAGGCCTGTCGATAGAGGTATGTTTTCAGGGGTTTGTGAAAGACTGGGAGGGTCAGGCGGTGCGAATATCCGGGGGGAGTTGATTCCAGATGGCTGGGCCCACCACAGATAAGTCTCTTCCTCTAGGCCCCACCAGACGGCGCTGCCTGGCTGACGAGACCTGGAGAAGGCCAACTCTGTGGGACCTAATTGGTTGTTGGGATACATAAGTCAGAAGACAGTCCCATAGGTAATCTGGTCCTAAGCCATGTATGTAGCAGGTCTTTATAGGTCATAACTAACACTTTGAATTGTGTTCAGAGACCAATGGGCAACCAAACAATGCCAATTCGGTAGCTATTTTTCCTTCAATATATAGCCAATACCACCCATGCTCTTCTGGTAACCTCACAGTCATCAGGGATGGTAGAAGGCTGCATTTTTTACCAATATTTTTTTAATACCGGTTCTGTGGGCGTGGCTTGGTGGGTGTAGGAGGTGAAGGATATTGTAAAATCTCCATTTCCTTTCAATCAGCTGGGACTTGGGAGGCAGACAAAAGGTGGAGGCAGGGCCAGTCAGAGGTGGTATTTACTGGTTCTCCAAACTATTTAAAAGTTCCAGTACTGGTTCTCCAGAACTGGTCAGAACCTGCTGAATCCCATCTCTCTTCTGTACTCTTCCATCCATCAAGTTCCTGATGTTTTTCTAATAAGGTTTCAAATAGGCAAGACAATTCAGTCCTCTCTCAGCTTTCTCTCCATATCCTTCCCAGACCCTTTTGTACAGTGGTACTTCTACCTAAGAACGCCTCTACTTACGAACTTTTCTAGATTAGAATCGGGTGTTCAAGATTTTTTTGCCTCTTCTCAAGAACCATTTTCTACTTACAAACCCGAGCCTCAAACTGTAACCGGAAAAGGCAGGGAGAAGCCTCCGTGGGGCCTCTCTAGGAATCTCCTGGGAGGAAACAGGGCCTCCACTCTCCCTGTGGTTTCCCCAATCGCACACATTATTTGCTTTCACATTGATTCCTAATGGAAAAATTGCTTCTTCTTACAAACTTTTCTACTTAAGAACCTGGTCACGGAACATATTAAGTTCGTAAGTACAGGTACCACTGTAATGTTATTTTCACTCTGCCTTATCCTACTTCATCATAGTTGCAGCCTTCTAGCTTACCAAAGAAATTCTTTGTTGGCTAATAAAATAACCCTCAAATGGAATACATTACTGAGACCTCTAAGTGCAGATTTACGTTCATGTAGACAACAAAGCAGGGTGCTCCAATATAAAAGTCTTTTTCGCAATAAAGAACAAAATGGTGTCAGCTCCATTAGATCACCCAGCTTTCAGCAGTGAAAGATTCACCCACTCTCTGCTCTGTTGTTAATGATTTTCTGTTGGTCACTAGATGGGGCACTAAGGTTAATCTGGCTTGATTCTCTCATTTTCTCTTCCAACAGCTAGAAAACAGTGTCTGTTGTCATGAAGGAAAATTGGAAGGGAGATTCTATCAAAGGTGCTTTCACATCTTGGAAGATGTGCCTTACTTAAATGTAAGAAGTAAATAAGTGCATTGATATATTTGTAGAGGTCACCAGAAGCTGAGCTAAAATAAAATAGAACTTACTTTTTATTGAAGTTCCTTTCTTTACCCGCCTTTATTACACTCTGACCAATGCAAAATAAGTTAAAACAACATAATAATATTTTCACATGCTATATTTCCATTAACAAATCTAGAAGTGACCATAGGCTTATAGCTATGGCACACAAAACCTAACTGTTAAATATGCGCTGAGGTAAATGTAAATAGTTGAAATGGTTGCTGCGTTCTGATTGGCTGAGAGTTTGACAGCCGGATTTTAGCGGGAAAAATAAAGTATAAAAGGAGCGCACTGGCACTGTTTATTCCAGTCGCGTTCTTACTCGAAGTCACTTACAAAAAGAGCTGTGCTGCTTTTACCAATGAAAGAGCTTTTAAGAACCGACTGTCTCAAGTATTTTTCACTAGCACTTAAAAAGGTGACTTTCAGGATCTCTGTTATTAATTTTTTTTTTTTAAACCTTCTAAGGTAAAATTGATCAGGTCAATTGGGCAGTTTTTTCATTAGAGGATAAATTAAGTAAGTTTGCTGTTCTACATAGAAGCTTCAGATTTGCCATAGGCACAAGCATTGCCTATGAGCTATAGAGATTCCATTATATCTGTCTTCCATAATTTGAGAAGGGAATATGCTAAAACCTGCTCTAGGAATAACCAATTAATTTTGGGTGTACGATAATTAGTGTATAGGTTGTCTCTCCCTTAAGGATACAATTTAACCCATAAGCTGCTGATTAATTATTCTGAATTTTAAAAGTACCTCCTACTTTTAAAAAAAACAATCCCTATGGATTTATTATAAGCCATATCTAAAAGGAATATGAGGGATACACTAAAGTAAAGCAACAGGTTATTTATCAGTATATGCCATCTACATTCAATGTTATCAAATAGTAGGTAATTAGATAGGTTTTAGTAGGTATTAATTCAATAATCAACCAATGAATCAGCTTTTTCAATGCTAGTCAGCCTAGCCTCTAGTTTATGTACAGTGTTTGGATGTGTAAAGAATATGGTTCTAAGAATATGTTATTTTACCTCAGTCATACAGTTGGAATTTTATGACAGGGAACAGTTGCTCACCGCAAGGAAGCTGAGCAATTGAAGTACAAATTACATTTTATAGTGATTACATTCTACCTCATATTAGGTGTAAGACTGTCGTTTAATTAAAACCACCAGTGCCTCCCTTCCAACTGGTTTCATGATCAGGTGGTATTTTTTTTTAAGGGAAAAGTCATTTAAGATATCTAAAAACACATTATCTTTTGAAATTTTATGGAACATGCACAATCCAGTTTCTGTGAGGTTAATTTAAGTCACTATTTTGATGCTTCCCTTTCTGTTTCTATGAGTTCTTCTTCTGTGTGAAGAGTATTCTGAGTATTTTAATCTAAGGTCTATTCCCAATGTTAGACTGGGAATAGTTAGGTTGGAATTTTCACGTACACAATTCAGCAAAGTAATCTCTCGCATCTGAATCTCATAATATTATGGGGTATTTTGTTAGCTTACTGGAGAGAGTGGCAGTACTATAGTCTCAAATTTCTTCTGTACAATTGCTCCTGAACTTGAGCCATAATTGTCCAAGCTACCATGAGAGACACAGCATCTTTCTGAAGTTTCTAAGAGATCTAATTTCTCTTAGATCTTAGTTTTTGTTCTAAGGAAAAATAATATTCCATTCTTCCCCATCTTCTTGTCCATTGTTCTTTATGGCAATATTTTTTCCTTTACTATAATATTTTACCTCTTGAAAAAGAGTGCATTGGAAAACTCTGTGTATTGAAATGACTCTTGTGACCATAGGTTTTAAATGATTAATCCATCTTATATTGATTCATTTGATAATTTCAAATGTTGAACCATAGTTTGAATGAAATCTAAGGAAATGGTCCCATTGTCCTCCCCTTGTAAAAAATTATAAGTTGGACTCACAATAGTCAGGCACATGTAAAGGAGAGTAAAAGTTGTAAAGAAGAGGAAGAAAAAATAAGGACAGAGATGAACTGGGGAACCAATGAAAATGAAGAATGGGGCCAGGTAAGGAGTCAATAGCCAGTTGCTAATATTTCAAGAGATGATAAAAATAAATTCAGATATTTCAAAGGAAATTCATTATGACTGCCCAACTCAATCAGCCATGAAGCCACAACTTCATTCTTGTTTATAAAATTTACCATTATTTAGAATATAATAATAATAATAATAATAATAATAATAATTTATTAGATTTGTATGCCGCCCCTCTCTGAAGACTCGGGGCGGCTCACAACAATGATAAAAACAATATTATACTGGCACAAATCTAATATTAAAAAAAAACTAAAAACCCTATCATAATTAAAAACCAAACAGCACATACATACCAAACATAAATTATAATAAGCCTGGGGGAAAGTTGTCTCAAATCCCCCATGCCTGGAGGTATAGGTGGGTCTTAAGTAGTTTACGGAAGACAAGGAGGGTGGGAGCAGTTCTAATCTCCATGAGGAGTTGATTCCAGAGGGCCGGGGCCGCCACAGAGAAGGCTCTTGCCCTGGGCCCCACCAGATGACATTGTTTAGTCGACGGGACCCGGAGAAGACCAACTCTGTGGGACCTTATTGGCCGCTGGGATTCATGCGGTAGCAGGCGGTTCCGGAGGTACTCTGGTCCAATGCCATGTAGGGCTTTAAAGGTCATGACGAACACATTGAATTGTGACCGGAAACTGATCGGCAGCCAGTGCAGGCCACGGAGTGTTGTAGATACGTGGGTGAATCTGGGAAGCCCCATGATGGCTTTCGCAGCCACGTTCTGCACGATTTTCAAAGGTAGCCCCATGTAGAGAGTGTTGCAGTAATCGAACCTTGAGGTGCTAAGGGAATGAGTGACTGTGAGCAATGACTCCCTGTCCAAATAGGGCCGCAACTGGTGCACACGGCAAACCTGGGCAAACGCCCTCCTCGCCACAGCCGAAAGATGATGTTCCAATGTCAGCTGTGGATCGAGGAGGACGCCCAAGTTGTGCACCCTCTCTGAGGGGGTTAATAGTTCCCCTCCCAGGGTAATGGATGGACAGATGGAATTGTCCTTGGGAGGCAATACCCACAGCCATTCCGTCTTGTCTGGGTTGAGTTTGAGTTTGTTGACACCCATCCAGTCCCCAGCAGCCTCCAGGCACCGGCACATCACTTCCACTGCTTTGTAGACTGGACATGGGGTGGAGATGTAAAGCTGGGTATCATCTGCATATTGATGATACCTCACCCCATGCCCTTGGATGATCTCACCCAGCGGTTTCATGTAGATATTAAATAACAGGGGGGAGAGGACCGACCCCTGAGGCACCCCACCAGGGAGAAACCTAGAGGTCGACCTCTGACCCCCTACTAACACCGACTGCGACCGACTGGAGAGGTAGGAGAACCACTGGAGAACAGTGCCTCCCATTCCCAGCCCATCCAGTCGGCGCAGAAGGATACCATGGTCGATGGTATCGAAAGCCGCTGAGAGGTCAAGAAGCACCAGGACACAGGACAAGCCCCTGTCCCAGGCCTGCCAGAGATGATCCATCAACGCGACCAAAGCAGTTTCCATGCTGTAACCGGGCCTGAAACCCGACTGTTGAGGCCCTAGATAATCGGCTTCTTCCAAGGACCGCTGGAGTTGGAGAACTGAGAAGCCCCGCTGTCCGGCTGTCACCTTTTAAAACAGTTGGGGGGCTTTTCGGCATCCTCCCGAATGCTGAACCCGGAAGTTCGGGTTTGGCGTTCGGGTTCAGGAGGACCCTGAGAAGCCCCCCCGGCTGTTTCAAAAGGTGACAGCCGGGCTGTCACGCTGTGTATTAACAGCCTCCAGAGACATCCAGGGACATTCAGTAGTTAAATAGTTAACTCTTGTATGTTAATTTAGCTCCCCCCATTTATGATGTAAACCCTGTTTAGTCACTTCCTCTCTGTGTCGGAAGAGAAGGAAGATCCTCCATTACTCTTAGAGAAGTTTAAGGATGTAGGTGTACCACATAGCCTGCTTTCAGGCATTATTATTTTTTTATACGTTTTCTTAATAAAAGTAACTTTGTTTAAAAGCTTTCCTCGCAGCTTTGATCCTCGACTTCCGTGGTTAGTCTCATCTCAGCTCACGTGGGCTGTACCTAATTGAGTCTAATTGCGACACAGGCGGTGGCGTTTTTTTGCGGTTTTTTTCGTTGCACGGATTAATTGATTTTACATTGTTTCCTATGGGAAACAGTGTTTCGTCTTATGAACTTTTCATCTTACGAACCTCCCCCGGGAACCAATTAGGTTCGTAAGACGAGGTATTACTGTATATTATCCACTTAGCTTTTGTTGGCCTCTGCTAACATCGTCAGAGTATAAAAAGATGCCTCTTCTGTTATGTGTGTGTGTGTGTGTATTTATGTATACACACCTATATTTCTAACTTATATGATTTAGCTAGTATCCTGCTTTTAAAAAGATCCATGGGGTAAGAACAACAACAACAAAAATATGCACAACAATTTTGTGTCTATAAAAGTGTTCTTGTTATTGATTGTACCTCTTTAAAAAATATATAGCAAAAACGTACTTCCAGCTTCAATCTTGCTGTTCTTTAATTTTTTACCCAAATATGAAAAATTGCAAAAATCAAGCATCCCATGCCAAATCTGGCAAAATCTTTTCCCCCCCTCAGCCAGCTGCTCAAATATAACAACCCACAGGCAAATTAACAACTGACATTCTCTAAAGGATAAATGGGAACTTCCCTGTGTTCATTCCGCATGAACAGAAATCCAACTGATGAGGTGTTAAAACATACACATATAGGCAAATATACTTAATAAAAGGGACTCGAAGATAAATTATTTTTCTTGGCACGTTCATTTGTAAACAGCCATTTTATTCCACTTGGTTGATTGTCGCTAGAGCTCATTTAGTGCTCTGCACTTGGTTCGATATATATGGCCCATAAATAGTGGCTGGGCACCTCCTGTCAAATATGCCATTGTAAAAACACAACATGGTTTAGGCTTCCAAAAGCGGCTGGGGCTCATGTGCTTTGCACATGCTCACAAGCGACATGCCCTGTCTGTCTGAGCTGGTACCATCTGTGGTGCCTGAAGCAGCGTCTGGGAGGCTGTGACAACTCAATTTCGGGCCAGAGGTTTTGAAAAACATGAGATAATTACTATTCCCTCTTAGGCAAAAGACTGCCTGTGTGCAGTTCTGAAAATGCCACATCTGTTAAAGGCATTAAAAGAACCATTGCTGCTTATCGGCGTTACAATAAAAATAGTCATCAATCTGTACAGAAACACCAGTTCTTTGGGCTCCACTGGCTTTAATATCCAGAAATTATGTAACCTTTATATAGACTTTGCTGAGATTTCTTTTCCTTTAAAAAAAATGTAATCCTATACATGAGAATAAACCCTACTGAATTCACTGAGGCTTATATATTTATATATATATATATATATAGGATTGCACTGTGGGTTACAAGATGTTTCTGAACCATAAAAAAATATAGCGGAGATGATTCTTGCATTTAGATTGAAAAAAAATACAGGCAGAAAGAGCCCTATAAATAAACTGAAATCTTTGAAATAGAGTTTCTGTAAAATACTTTGAAATGTCTTTGAAACCAGTCTTCAGAACACAAGGTGGAAGAAGATGGTGATATTTTTTTAAAAAAAGATATAATAAAAGTAAAATGTCCAACCCAAAGGGGGGAAAAAGTTAAAATTATTGTTTTAATTCCTTCTTTAAAAACCCAGTTCTACTAAACTTTTGCCAGACCAATCCTTGAATACAGCTCATCTGTCTGGAACCCGCACCACATTTCGGACATAAACACTCTAGAAAATATCCAGAGATACTTTACAAGAAGAGCCCTCCACTCCTCCACTCACAACAGACAATTATACTTACAATCCTAGATTTAGAAAGCTTAGAACAGTGATGGCGAACCTTTCTTTCCTTGGGTGCCGAAAGAGCGTGTGTGAGTGCCCACAACCATAATTAAATGCCTGGGGAGGATGAAAACAGCTTCCCCCCACCCCAGGAGGCCCTCTGGAGGCTGGAAATGGCCTGTTTCCCAACTTCAGGTGGGCCCAGTAGGCTTGTGTTTCGCCCTCCCCAGGCTCCAAAGGCTTGAGTGTGAAAACACCCTCCCCCACCCCCCCCAGAGGCTCTCTGGAAGCTAAAAACACCCACCCAGAACCTCCGTGTGAGCCAAAAATCAACTGGCTGGCACACACATGCACATTGGAGCTGAGCTAGGCCAACGGCTCGTGTGCCAGCAGATATGGCTCTGCATGCCACCTATGGCACCCATGCCATAGGTTCGCCATCACTGGCTTAGAACTATGTCGCCTTAAACACGATCTAAGCATAACCCATAGAATCATCTACTACAATGTCCTTCTTGTCAATGACTACTTCAGCTTCATCCACAACAACACATGAGAACACAACAGCTACAAACTTAAAGTAAAATGCTCTAAACTCGACTGCAGGAAATACGACTTTAGTAACCGAGTAGTTGATGCATTGAACTCGCTACCAGACTCTGTAGCATCATCACCTAACCCCCAAAACTTTACTCTTAGACTATCCTCTGTTGACCTCTCCCGATTCCTAAGAGGTCATTAATTTAAAGATGAAAAGTCTTTGCTTCAAGCTCCAAAAGCAGAATATCTATAGTTGTATCCACACTTCTTCATTTTGTAGCATGCACATAAATACATATAGCCACCACGAGTCTACGGAGAGGGGCAGCATACAAATTTAATAAATAAATAAAATGCTACACTTCTTTATTTTGTAGCATGCTGTATATGTATAGTACATCACATGCCATATACAAATAGAGCAAAATTAAAGATGTTTCTCAGAGACACTACACATATATTTTAAAACTTTTGCATTTGTATTGAAGTAGTACAGCTAAATAGTACGTTTAAAAGTCCAGCTTTTATGTTTGTGTGTGATGATGTGTAAGATTTAAACTACTGCGCTTGCAAGAAGTTGGATGCTTTTAAAAAGTAACTCTGTTAATGTCAGTTACACAAGGGCACAGTCAAAGAGAGCTGTCGTCTTCTAATAATGCTGAGACAAGATATTGGATGACGTACCAAGAATCATAAAAGTTAACCTTGGAATTAATTTTTGAGGCTGGCAATTACCATATAATAAAGCAACCACTAAAACAGCAGAAATCTACCAGGACAAATTTGTTAATGAAGAATTAATCGGCACATAAAGATTGTTCCACATGCATTCCTCACAAACTGGATTCAGCTGATATCTTTATATGGAATTTATGCCAGAAATCTAAGTTTTTAAAAAAGTGAGGGTAGTGGACATTTTTAACAGGCAATGTGAGAAGCAAACTGAAATCTCTTATGTGGCAGGTTTTTTTCAATCTGGTGTCTTCCAGATGTGCTGGGCCAATTCCCATAACATTCTGGCCAGCTTGTTTAATACAATACATCTGGAAGACACTTGATAGATAAAACTTCTTCATACTCTCTAAACTTGTTACGAGTCATTTATTACATTTAAATAGAAAAATAAGCAAGATTATTATTATCCTTGAGAATTTCTGAAAGAATCAAAATATAATGTTGGACATAACACAATAACAATGCCTATTAGGAAATACTATTTTATTTTTTAAAGGTAATTGGTCTAAGGGCTGTTCCTAATGGATCATTAACTACAGCATAAAGTTACTTCATTAACCATTGTTAAAGGACATATTATCTCACCATGTTACCTTTCTACATCAACCCTTGCAGTCTAAGGTAAAACGCTTGTTTAAAAATTGTTCTTCCCAGTTTTTCTCCTAATTATAAAAATGAATAGCAATAGCATTTAGACTTATATACCACTTCATAGTGTTTTTACAGGCCTCTCTAAGTGGTTTACAGAATCAGCATATTGCCCCCAATAATCTGGGTCCTAATTTTACACATTTCGGAAGGATGGAAGGATGAGTCAACCTTGAGCTGGTGGTGAGATTTGAATCGCTGAACTACAGCTAGCAGTTATCTCAATGTAGTGCTGCACTCTAACCACTGTATCACCCCGGCTCTTAACAGTAGCAGACAGGATATAAGAATTCTACTGTTGGTTAGAAAAAAAAGAACAACTTGCCTAATAAATGTTAAGAAATGTATATATTCAAACAAATACAAATATGGTATCCAATCTTTCTTTTTTTTTTCAACAGATGTATGAGACATCGATATATTGAGTCTGTCATCTGCACCTCTATAACTGTCTGGTTTGGTGTTGCAACCCAACAGGACTGACACAGACTTCAGAGGATAATCAGAACTGCAGAAAAAACAATTGCTGCCAACCTGCCTTCCATTGAGGACCTGTATTCTGCACGAGTCAAAAAGAGGGCGGAGAAAATATTTACTGACACCTCACATCCTGGACACAAATTGTTTCAACTCCCACCCTCAAAACGTCGCTACAGAGCACTGCACACCAAGACAACTAGACACAAGAACAGTTTTTTTCCGAACGCCATCACTCTACTAAACAAATAATTCCCTCAACACTGTCAGACTTTCTACTAAATCTGCACTTCTATTCTACTAGTTTTTCTCATCATTTCTTTCACCCATTTCCTCCCATGTTGACTGTATGACTGTAACTTGTTGCTTATATCCTAAGATTTTTATTAATATTGCTTCTTCATTGCTTATTTGACCCCTATAACAATCATTAAGTGTTGTACCACATGATTCTTGACAAATGTATATTTTATTTTATGTACGCTGAGAGCATATGCACCAAGACAAAATCCTTATGTATCCAATCACACTTGGCCGATAAAATTCTATTCTACTCTCTCTATATATTAAAATTAGACTGGCTTTTTAAAAGCCTCTTTATTTTGATTTATTCAACACTTTCTCTTATTTATCTAAAATTTTAAATATTAGATATAAGGAAATGAGCTACTGAAAATATATCTAGTTCACAATTGTAACACAGATCTACCGTACACCCGTATACCCTTTCCTTCCTTCTATTTTCTCTCTCTTCTTCTTTCTTTTCTTTTTTCTGTATGTCTGTATGTCTGTCGACGTTCTGTGTTTATTTGTCTCTGTTCATTGTAAAATGCATACCGTTTAAATTATAATTCAACAGGATTATTGCTTCAATCTGTAATTACCCACTATTTGCACTTTCAGTAATTTGACATGTCTATGTTGTTAATTGTAACCAATGTATTTAATGTATATTTGTAAATAAAAACTTTAAAAAAAAGAAGAATTTAATCCCCTCTTCCTCCTGTCACCTTTTATTCAGACTGTAAGAAATTGGGACAGTTGGGAAATAGGTGGCGAAAGAGACGCAATGCTCTTCTCCATTTTCCTTAAACTTCTTGACATGTTTCCAGTTATTTTCTAGAAGACTGCAGGAGATATCAAAAGGCCAGGAATGAGATCATTGCCAAGATGGTGGAAAATAGGACAAAAAAAAGGGGGGGGGAACCTTATAGCTGCTCAGCAAACCTTGGGCTCAGGCTGATTAAGCATGTTATAATCACTGCATTTGTGTTACTGGAACATTTCTAGATTCTAACGACATACAATATAGGACAAAACAGAAGCAAGTCTCATTAAACTCGTCTTATGATCTAGCGATTCCTCTAAGCCTGCTCATCCTCAAAATATGAACAATTGCCATATTATTCGGCTCTCCTCATTATTTGCACAAATCATGTGGCATGCTTCCTGTAGTAGCATGTCTGGTTTTCTCTATTGCTTGTGTAAAATTTCTGTGACCTGAGACTTTGCCTAATGAGAAGATGGAAACGCTGAGCTTTATTTGAAGAGGATTTTCCGTGTAATGACCATGTAACTGAATTACAGCTAAATAAGCTTGTAGGCCTGAAGATGAGCTCATGGCACAAGAACGTGTTTAAATTATCTGAATGTTCAAATCAATCCTGTTTAAAAACACCCAAAGGCATACTCCTCGTTTTTTTCCAGGATAATAATAACTTCGCATTTTAGATGGCACTGGCAGAGATGGCATGGTACCCAGCTAGGGACGTCTACTGTTGGAGTAAAACAATATGTCAAAATAGCACCTGCAACACATATTTAAGAAGGGTTTTTGACCAGGTAGTTATAATAATAATAATAATAATAATAATAATAATAATAATAATAATAATAATAATAATAATAGAGAAATTAGTGAAATACAAAGATCTAAAAATCGAGCTGCAACGACTCTGGCATAAGCCCGTGAAAGTGGTCCCAGTGGTACTTGGCACGCTGGGTGCAGTGCCAAAGGATCTCAGTGGACATTTGAAAACCATTGGAATTGACAAAATCTCCATCTGTCAATTGCAAAAGGCTGCTTTACTGGGATCAGTAAACATAATTCGCCGCTACATCACGCTTGGGAAGCGCCCGACTGGTGATGAAATACGAAATCCAGTATAGTGATCTTGTTTGCTGTGTTGTATCGACATAATAATAATAATAATAATAATAATAATAATAATTTATTAGATTTGCATGCCGCCCCTCTCCGAAGACTCGGGGCGACTCACAATAATAATAAAACAATATTACAATGAAACAAATCTAATATTAAAAACATATAAAATCCCATCATTTAAAACCATGCAGCATGCACATACCAAACATAAAATATAAAAGCCTGGGGGAGGTGTCTCAGTTCCCCCGTGTTTGGAGATATAGATGGGTCTTAAGTAATTTGCGAAAGACAAGGAGGGTGGGGGCAGTTCTAATCTCTGAGGGGAGTTAATTCCAGAGGGCTTGGGCCACCACAGAGAAGGCTCTTCCCCTGGGGCCCACCAAATGACATTGTTTGGTCGACGGGACCCAGAGAAGGCCAACTCTGTGGGACCTTATCGGCTGCTGGGATTCGTGCGGTAGAAGGCGGTTCTGGAGGTATTCTGGTCCAATGCCATGTAGGGCTTTATAGGTCATGACCAACACTTTGAATTGTGACCGGAAACTGATCGGCAGCCAGTGCAAGCCACGGAGTGTTGGGAAAACGTGGGTGAATCTGGGAAGCCCCACGATAGCTGTCGCGGCCACATTCTGCACAATTTGAAGTTTCTGAACACTTTTCAAAGGTAGCCTCATGTAGAGAGCATTGCAGTAATCGAACCTTGAGGTGATGAGGACATGACTTATGGGCACTATATTGCCTTTTGTTTGACTGTTCCCCGTGGGTATCTCTTGTACATTGTCTGGTTGCCAACCTTGGCAACAGGACTAGGGGGTTGTGATTCAAGAGCTAACCAATTTACATCTCTCCAGGCTCTGAGTTGAATAAGGTGCATTGATTTGGTTTTCCACAACTGCATGCAGCAGAGCAAAATAGCAATAGCAACCACAGTATTCATCAACTTATCATACAGTATTCATCAATTTCATTGTTTTACTGAAAGAGTAGTAGATCCTTGGAACAAACTTCCAGCAGGCATGGTTGGTAAATCCACAGTAACTGAATTTAAACATGCCTGGGATAAACATATATCCATCCTAAGATAAAATACAGAAAATAGTATAAAGGCAGACTAGATGGACCATGAGGTCTTTTTCTGCCGTCAATCTTCTATGTTTTTATGTTTCTGTACACACACACATGCTGACTATAGTGTCCTCTTTCTGATAAAATATGCTCTGCTTTTAGCTCCATGGAAAAAGAATGGGGCCGAAGAGTTAATGAAAGAAATAATTAAATAATAATAACTTGCTCTACATATTAAGATATGGGTAGACAATTAATTTTCCCAAGGGGCCAAATGAGAAACTGGGATATTGGGGGTTTTTCCCCAAGGTTTTTTTCCCCACCTTCACAAATACAGATTCAACCTGTATATACCGTCCAGTATTACATACATCATACAAAGTTCATAATTGTACATTTTTGCCCTTTATTCATAGACCCCTATTTAATTTTTTTTTAAAAAATAGTTAAACAACAGCAGCCTGCCCCTTTAATTACCCTTTCTTGCACACCCACTTCCTCCTTTCCTCCTTCTACCTCCTACCTCCTACCTCCTTTCCCTTCACTCCTCCTAAGCCTCTCTCTCCTTCTTTCTTCTTTGTCTCTCTCTCTCCACCTCTAATTCCTTCTGTCCTTTCCTTTCTACTTCCTCTTCATCCCTCTAGTACCTTTCCTGGGTGTCCCAACCTGTTACTTATATTAGCAGACTGTTGCTATAAAATCTACTTTAAAGACAATATCAATCACTATTTTTTAAAAAATTGTTGCTTATAACTCCAAATAAAGCCTTTTGTTTTAGGTATGTAACACCCAGTTCCTCTTCCTTCCCTAAAAAAACCCTAATTTTGTCATCCAGATTTTCTATCTAATTAACCTCCACTTTTATCTCCCACTTTAATACAGTGATACCTCGTTTTACAAACCCCTCGTCATACAAACTTTTCGAGATACAAACCCGGGGTTTAAGATTTTTTTGCCTCTTCTTACAAACTATTTTCACCTTACAAACCCACCGCCGCCACTGGGATGCCCCACCTCCGGACTTCCCTTGCCAGTGAAGCGTCCGTTTTTGCACTGCTGGGATTTCCCTAAGGGTCCCCTCCATGGGAAACCCCACCTCCAGATTTCTGTGTTTTTGTGATGCTGCAGTGGAATCCCAGCAGGGGTATCCCAGCAGCGCAAAAACGGATGCTTCGCTGGCAACGGAAGTCCGGAGGGGAGCCACAGTGAAATCGCAGCAACATAAAAACACAGAGGTCCGGAGGTGGGGTTTCAAGGACTTCAGTGTTTTTGCGATGCTGTGATTTCACTGATGCTCCCTTCGCTGGGAAAACCCACCTCCAGACTTCCATTGCCAGCAAAGCGCTCGTTTTTGCGATGCTGGGATTCCCCTATTGGGATTCTCCTGCAGCATCGCAAAAACACAGAAGTTCGGAGGTGGGGTTTCCCATGGAGGGGACCCTTAGGGGAATCCCATCAGTGCAAAAACGGGTGCTTCCGCTGGCAAAAGGGGTGAATTTTGGGCTTGCACGCATTAATCGCTTTTCCATTGATTCCTATGGGAAATATTGTTTCGTCATACAAACTTTTCACCTTAAGAACCTCGTCCCGGAACTAATTAAGTTTGCAAGACAAGGTATCACTGTATTTGTCCTCTTTACTTTAGAAACTTGGATATTGTTGATTACTAAGCTAACACATATATAAATTGAAAAAAATAGCAGCCACCTTTAAAATAAAGGCAATGTAGTATTACATATACTTATTTACATTTCATTTCTAATTTCTAATTTACTTCATGTGAGCCAGATAGGGGCAGTCAAAGGGCTGGATGTGGCCTGGGGTTTATAAAATAAGTACCATTGAAGTCAATCATGGTTCATAGTTTTTAGAATAGCTTTCAACAAGGAAGATTCTCAGGCAAAGCACTGAGTGAGCTTCTAAACAACATTCCCATAACAAATCTACTTCCTGTCAGTTACTGGTGTTGGACTGTGTCAGAGAATCTTTTCATAGTGCTGCAGCTGCAGTGAAAACCAGAAACCTTAAAACTTGTAAAAGAAAGGGGGGGGGGGCATTGACATTTTCATTGCCATCAGGAAAAATGGGAGAAGAAAGGTTGCATTGAGAAGCCGGAGACAATTTTATTCTGGCATCATCTGCAGATTAAATCATTAGTTAATTTATGCATGCGTGTCATTTATCAGCCACCTCAGTCCAAATGGACTCTAGGTAGCATACAGATACTAGTAATTAATAGTTATAAAGAACTATTGATTACAGATAGTCTTCAATCACAATTGAGCTCAAAAATTTATGTTGCTAAGTAAGACAGTTGTTAAGTGAATTTTGCCAATTTTTTGACCTTTTTGTCACAGTGGTTAAGTAAATCATTGTGATTCAATGATACATTGGCTCCCATTCTTCTTAAGTCAATAAAGTTTTTTTCTCATTTGTTTATTTTAAAAAAATATATTTTTATTGAATTTAAAACAAACCAACATACAAAATACAAATACAAAATATACATATATACAGAGCCAACATGTAAAAAGAAAAAGAAAGAAAAAGGAAAATACATTAACACAAACAACCTAACCTAACTAACCTAACAAAAAACAAAACCTAACCTAACAAAAAGAAAAAAAGAAAAAGAAAAAGAAAAAATATTTATATATTTATACTACAGCATTACATATTGCTATCGTAAGTCTATTATGTTCTTTACTTTGTTAAGTGAGTTTTGCCCATTTTTTTACCCTTTTTTTGCCCAGCTGTTAAGTAACTCATTGTGGTTCAATGATATATTGGCTCCCATTCTTCTTAATACATTGATTGAACAATTCTAGGCAACACCTTGGAGATTATTTGAGGACTTTGCTGATTCTGTGTGAATATGAAGAAGTAGGCCTCAGGATTTTTAAAAATCATATTTGAAGGGCCAATTATTGTTGTCATATTGTTGTTAGACTATCTTCTTCAGCTGTAATTAGCTGGTTTCATCACCTCCACCCATAATAATCTACATCAGGGATGTCAAATTCACGGCCCACGGGTTACATGCGTCCCACACTGGCCAAGCCCACCCCGAGTTTAGCAAAGGGGGAAAATGTCACCATACATCACATGACGAAAATGTGAGTTTGACATCTCTGGTCTACATAATTGATTTTTGACAGCTTGCAAAGTTGCTTGCAGCTTAGCAAACACCTGATACAAATAGCTCATTGGAAAAAAAGATTATTTCCAGCTCTATATACATCACTTCTAAACTATATATTATGTTTAAACTTTAACTTTTAAAAAGATTGCATGAAATATAAAATAAAATGGAACTGGCTGACTTAAGAGGCAAAGAGCTACAATTCTTGAAGTATTTAGCAATTAATATCAGTGAGAGAATGACCTTTTATTTTCTCAAACTGCTCTTTTTCATTTGTCTAAGAAGCAGACTACAGTAAAAGCAAAGAAACTCTTGGAAATTCCACAATAATTCCATATCTCTTTTGGCCTGACTTCCAGAATTTAGTGATATCAATATCACCCATTACTGGTGCAAACAGCAATAATAAAGTGAATTCCATTTTATGAACTGTGATGAAATTTGGTTTGGAGGCCCGAGGTCTGTACAGCTTAATCATTAATTCCTTTTCAAAGGTTCCTTGGCCAGGCTATTGTGTAAAGTTTCCCAGATGGGAAAGGAAAGGGTTTTTTTAGTCCACCAAACATCCTTATCAGACCACTGGCAAGCTAGCCAAGTTTCGGTTGCAAGAATATACCTACCGCTTTGAGTGAAGGTTTAAATTTTACTTTTAAAAGTATTCTAAACATTGTGCACTACACTCAAGACAAATTCTTGTCCTGGGAAACTGAATTAAAAAGTAACAATAAGAGAGATACACAGAGACACTGAAGTTCGGTGAGACTTGGCAATGCAAAGTTGGGGGAGGATAGAATGGCCTTCCAAACAGCATATGCTATCCATTAAACGTTTGCTCTTTGGAGAACAGGCAGAGAGAGAAAATGATAAAGATAAAATTTGAAACTCCCATCACAGACCCAGAAAAACCTCTGGGGTGTTTAATAAGAAGATGATAGTTAAAACATTTTGGAAAGCTGTTCCATAGTCTGATATCTCAAGGAGCTGGAATTTGATGGCTTCTGGTAAATGTATTCTTTGTCCATAACCTAAACAATTTCAAGAAAGAAATCCAGAGACATAGAACAGTCCTCTAAAGCAGTGTTTCCCAACCTTGGCAACTTGAAGATATCTGGACTTCAACTCCCAGAATTCCCCAGCCAGCATTTGCTGGCTGGGGAATTCTGGGCGTTGAAGTCCAAATATCTTCAAGTTGCCAAGGTTGGGAAACACTGTTCTAAAGTAACTGTGAAGATATAGACAGATGATGCCAATAAAATAATAACTTAAAATCTGAAGAGCTTCCAGGAACGCAGATAACCAGACTGCAAATAACCATGAAGCCCATGCTGAAATGGTAAAGGGTTTGGAATGACCACAGTATCAGCTGATTCAGTTAAGGAGAAATTCATTTCAGTCCATACACACTTTCTCCATTAGCTTTTGCCTCTTTCCATTATGCAGAAAACTGCAACTACACTTTTTGGAAACAAAAGAGGTATTTAATCAACATTCTTTCCATCCTGGTGCTTTTCAGATCCCCAACCTTTTCTGGCTTCATGGACTGGCTATTGCAGCAGTGGCAATGATGGCAGTGGGAGTGGGGTGGGGTGGGGGTGGGAGAAGATGTTTTCATTTGCCCAACTGAATCCCATGTACATGTACTAAGTATGTCCATGTTACACCAACACTCCGCAGTCTGCATTGGTTTCCAATCAGTTTCAGGTCACAATTCAAAGTGTTGGTTATGGCCTATAAAGCCCTTCATGGCATCGGATCAGAATATCTCAGGGACCACCTTCTGCTGCACGAATCCCAGCGACCAGTTAGGTCCCACAGAGTGGGCCTTCTCCGGGTCCTGTCGACTAAACAATGTCGTTTGGCAGGACCCAGGGGAAGAGCCTTCTCTGTGGCGGCCCTGACCCTCTGGAACCAGCTCCCCCCAGAGATCAGAATTGCCCCCACCCTCCTCGCCTTTCGTAAGCTCCTTAAAACCCACCTCTGTCATCAGGCATGGGGGAATTGAGATATTCCTTTCCCCCTAGGCCTATACAATTTATGCATGGTATGTTTGTGTCTATGTTTGGTTTTTTTAATAAGGGTTTTTAGTTATTTTAAATATTAGATTTGTCACATGCTGTTTTATTATTGTTGTTAGCTGCCCTGAGTCTATGGAGAGGGGCGGCATACAAATCAAATCGAATCAAATTGAATCAATCAATCAATCAAACAAACAAACAAACAAACAAACAAACAAACAAATAAATGAATGAATTTTGGGACTATAAGATGCACTTTTTTCCTCCCTAAAAGAGGCTGAAAATTCAGGTGTGTCTTATACTCTGAATGTAGCTTTTTTCGAAGCATTTCCTCCCCAGCCCTAACTAGGTGCTAACAATCTTCTCAGCTCTTAGCTTGCAGGTTCTTTCATTGTTACTCTTTGCAAAGAATGTTTTCCATGCCCCAAGTCTTTGCAGGGCTTTTTTCATTGCTCTGCTTGCTCTGACTGTTTCTTTCCAGCCCTAACCAGGGACTAATGATTTTCCCAGTTCTTGCAAGCTCTTTCATTGTTACTCCCTCTGAATAAGATTTTTTTTCAAAGCCCTAACCTGGGGATAAAACAATGTGCTGAAGCTGACCAGTCTAAGGATGCTAGCCAGATGAATATTTGGTAAGCAGATTCTTTTCCCGATTTTCCTCCCCCAAAACTAAGGTCTTATACTCCAGTGCATCTTATGCTCTAAAAAATACGGTATGTGCAAATCATGCACTCATGCACTCAGAGGTTGGGTACCTCTGTGCTGGATTACAATAGCCATTCTAATACAATAGCCAGTCTAGGCTGTTTCACCAATAGTTGTAGTTGATGATGCTGTGATTTCAAAGAGCTGTTCATTCTCTAAATAGGACATAAGCATCAGAAGGAGAGATATAACTAAAATAAACTGGAAGTAATATGTGTTATGAATTTCAAAGACACACTGATCAGGAGCTTGTGAAAATAAGCTATTATTTCACAGATGTTTTGAACTACTTGGCCAATTTAGTATGCTTATTTATTAATATTGCTTCTTCATTGCTTATTTGACCCCTATGACAATCATTAAGTGTCGTACCACATGATTCTTGACAAATGTATATTTTATTTTGTGTACGCTGAGAGCATATGCACCAAGACAAATTCCTTGTGTGTCCAATCACACTTGGCCAATAAAATTCTATTCTATTCTATTCTATTCTAGCGCACATTAGACAGGAGGCCACAAAGTGCTCACCTTTAGGAAAATAGGCAAAGTGTAGCAATTGGCTGGAGCAAAAATCAGGCAATCTATGCCATCCAGATGTTTGAACAATGCTATCCAGATGAATGACAATATCAAATACGACTATGCTATTTATTACGCATTGGAGTCAAAGTCCAAAGCAACTAGAACACGGATGTCAAACTCATCGTGTCACGTTGGCGTCATGTGAGGTTTTGAGACTTTTCCCCATTTGCAGAGCTGGGGTGGGCATGGCCTGCACATGACACTTGCAGCCCACAGGCCACCAGTTTAATCTAAAAGTTGCCAGGTTTCTTATTCTTAAGATAAAAGGGTCTTTTCAGGCCACCTCGTTTTGAATTCCCCATTTAGAGCTTTCCATGGTCCTGCAACTATCAGGTTTGGTTTTCTGCTTTACTTTGTGGTAGGGTTGAAATTCAGCAGGTTCTGGAGAACCGGTAGCAGAAATTTTGAGTAGTTCAGGGAATCGGCAAATACCACCTCTGGCTGGACCCAGAGTGGGGTGGGAATGGAGATTTTGCAATATCTTCCTCCAGCCATACCCACCAAGCCACACCCATAGAACCAGTTTTGAATTTCACTCCTTCTGTGTAGGTACCTGACCTGGGAAGAGATTTTTTCTAATACCCTTTTAATCAGAGAATATAATGTAAAGGAAAGAATGAGCCGGGGTGGCGCAGCAGGTAGATTGCTGTACTGCAGGCCACTGAAGCTGACTGTAGATCTGTAAGTCAGCAGTTCAAATCTCATCACCGGCTCAGCCTTCCATCCTTCCAAGGTGGGTAAAATGAGGATCCTGATTGTGGGGGCAATAGGCTGTCTCTGTTAAGAAGTGCTATTGCTAACATGTTTAAGCTGCCCTGAGTCTAAGGAGAAGGGCGGCATAAAAATTGAATAAATAAATAAAATAAATAAAGTGCTACATATGAGTTGTATAGGTCAATATGACTTTACAATATGACTGCTTTCTAACTCCCGAGTGCCAGGGAGTTGAAGTCAACACCTTAAAGTTGTCAAGTATTGTTGTGATTCCGTCTGAGGCCCCTCAGGGAACGGCTGATCCTCTGCCGGCTTCCTGCTCAGAGGGGGAGGATGAGGAACAGGAGGTTCAGGCAGACGGGGAGGAGGAATCTCAGGCTGAGGGAGAGGGAGGACAGCCAGAGTCCCCCGAGAGGGAGCTCTCCCCAGCAAGCAGCCTGGATTCCTTAGATGAAAATGCACAAGCAATAATCGATCTCCGGCAGAGAAGAGCAACACAACGAAGGGGACAATTAGCCAGGTACTTTCAGCACTAAAGAGGCAACAGCTGGGTTTGGGTGTGGTGCTCTCTGGAAAGGCTGAAAAGGTAGACCCACCCTTCCTGGCTTGTGGAGTATTATCTTTGGGAGTCCTGGGACCTGGCTGTGATCTTTGGCGTCTTGGAATTCTGGTTTGTGACTTTGAATACTGAAACCTTGGGGGACAAAGGTGTGGGTCTTATTCTCTACAGTGGTGGGTGTGCCAGCAAGAAGTCTGCTGTATTGTCTGGCCATCAGGACTCTGCTGTGAAGTCTCATAGCCTGCCTGTTGGGAAGAACAGGTTTTTCTCTGTGTTTATTTTTCAAACTATAAAGTGCTTTTGCTTTTACCAGCGTGTCTGGCTGCTTTTTCCAGTTGGTGTTGAAGTCTGGGGGCACCCAGACAGAACAAGTATGAGAAACATTGCTATAGAACTTTTTCCTCATATGAATATATAGACAACAATAGCTGCCCAAAACATTAGTGAGTAACCTACATAACAGCACTCACACATTTTGAAATATACGAGGATAGCTCTCAAAACTCTTCTTTCCCATTCCAAAAGTTGGAAAATATATTTACCAAGAATTTATGAGATTCCAGACTCGTGAGCTTAAAACCCCACCGCACTATTCTGTCCTTTTTCTACATTATTCTCAATATGCCAGCTAGAATGATCACCCAGCCAAGAGAAAATAAAGCCTTTCAGAGGATTTTCCTTTAGAATAAACATGAGCATCTAAAAGGAAAGAATTGAATGGCTTCCCTATAATCTCTGGCACATTTAGCCATTCACAGGATGATAAGGGGATCCATGGCTTGCATTTTTTTTTTAGCATTTTAGATAAAATGATTTTGGAAATGCAAAGTGTCAAACACTCTCAAACGTGTCATCGGCTGGGAAGTTATTTATTTATTTATTTATTCATTCATTCATTCATTCATTCATTTATTTATTTATTGGATTTGTATGCCGCCCCTCTCCGTAGACTCGGGGCGGCTAACAACAGTAATAAAAAACAGCATGTAAATCCAATACTAAAACAACTAAAAAAACCCTTATTGTAAAACCAAACATACATACAAACAAACAAACATACCATGCATAAATTGTAAAGACCTAGGGGGAAAGAATATCTCAGTTCCCCCATGCCTGACGGCAGAGGTGGGTTTTAAGGAGCTTACGAAAGGTGAGGAGGGAGGGGGCAATTCTAATCTCCGGGGAGAGTTGGTTCCAGAGGGCCGGGGCCACCACAGAGAAGGCTCTTCCTCTGGGCCCCGCCAAATGACATTGTTTAGTTGACGGGACCCAGAGAAGGCCCACTCTGTGGGACCTAACTGGTCGCTGGGATTCGTGCGGCAGAAGGCGGTCCCTGAGATAATCTGGTCCGGTGCCATGAAGGGCTTTATAAGTAATAATCAACACTTTGAATTGTGACCAGAAACTGATAGGCAACCAATGCAGACTGCGGAATGTTGGTGTTACATGGGCATTTTTGGGAAAGCCCATGATTGCTCTGGCAGCTGCATTCTGCACAATCTGAAGTTTCCGAACACTTTTCAAGCGTAGCCCCATGTAGAGAGCATTACAGTAGTCGAGCCTCGAGGTGATGAGGGCATGAGTGACTGTGAGTAGTGACTCCCGGTCCAAATAGGGCTACAACTGGTGCACCAGGCGAACCTGGGCAAACGCCCCACTCGCCACAGCCGAAAGATGTTTCTTACAGTTAGCAAAGGTCATGCCAATGAAGGGATAACTATACAAGACCAGAACTTGTCTTTAGAAATTCCCCATAGATCACAAAAGCTGCTTTGCAAACTCAAGGAGCTGACTTGTGATAATGCTATTTTCAAGAAGGCCAGGACTGGTGTGGCAATATAACAGTCCCTTTCAGTGCCAGTACTATTCAAGTACCTTAATTCAGGTTAGAACAATGCATTACAAACACCCAACTGACAGTAAAGGATTAGTAAATCAAAGTAGGTTGGTTCTATTTAACAGCCTGCTGCGGGGGTCAGATATATAAGCTGACACATTTTTGTTCCAATTACTAATTAGAACTCTGGAAGAAAATTTGCCACAACATAATACTAAATGGTCAGATGATTAATTGCAGCTGGACCAAGAGAAAGAAAGCTTCTTTCCTTCAAAGAACCCACTATGGCT
Source organism: Erythrolamprus reginae (assembly GCF_031021105.1). Lineage (NCBI taxonomy): Eukaryota > Metazoa > Chordata > Lepidosauria > Squamata > Dipsadidae > Erythrolamprus > Erythrolamprus reginae. The sequence goes on from NC_091951.1 coordinate 314,191,265, forward strand.
TTTGTTTACAAAGAAAAAAAATATCTGGCAGTCTCATAAAACTTACAGAATGAATGCAGGTCTTCTCTGGCTCAGTGTATAACCTAATATGCTCACAGCCCATGCTAGGCTTCTTTTTAATATGAAGGGCAGGATGAGCACCTTGTGTCTTCAAGTATTAACATGCAGCCCCCAAGGCCATGATTCCAACAGAAGACTCCCTGCCTTCAAAGACAATGTCAAATGGTGTAACTTCAAGATATTCTCCAGATTTGGGGATGATTTCAAGGTTGGAAGTAGGAGCATTTTGGTTGTGGAAGGTTTTTTATTTCTTTTCAACCCTTAAATGTCCCTCCAAACCTATATGTTATGACCTATAAAGCCTTTCATGGCACCGAACCAGATTATCTCAGGGACCGCCTTCTGCTGCACGAATCCTAGTGACCAGTTAGGTCCCACAGAGTGGGCCTTCTCCGGGTCCCAACAACTAAACAATGTTGTTGGGCGGGACCCAGGGGAAGAGCCTTCTTTGTGGCGGCCCTGGCCCTTTGGAACCAACTCCCCCCAGAGATTAGAATTGCCCTCACCCACCTTGCCTTTCATAAGCTTCTTAAAACCCACCTCTGCCATTAGGCACGGGGGAACTGAGATATTCTTTCCCCCTTGGCCTTACAATTTACGCATGGTATGTTTGTATGTATGTTTGGTTTTATAATAAGGTTGTTTTTAGTTGTTTAGTATTGTATTGTTACATGCTGTTTTTTGTCACTGTTGTTAGCCGCCCCGAGTCTGCGGAGAGGGGCGGCATACAAATCCAATAAATAAATGAATGAATGAACGAACGAACGAACGAACGAACGAACAAACAAACAAACAAACAAACAAACAAACAAACACATAAATGAACTGAAAAATTGGGCAGATGTTTTCTGATCTTGGTTCCTCTGGAGATGTTAGAGCTTGCTAGATGGTCTCCTATGGCCTTTCAGATAACTGAGACTGAATTCCAGTCCCCAAAGATTTTAGCGCTACTGCTCCAGATGGTGAGTAAGTGTTAGTTTTCATCATATACATACACAGACTGTATCACCTAAACCAGTGAGGGTGAACGTTTTTCCCCTCGAGTGCCCATACCCATAATTTAATTCCCTCCATGCCTCCCCCAGCGCATGCAGGCATGACCCCAGCACCGCTCCGCCCCCTATGCATGTGTGCACAATCCCCTGGCACTCCATTTTGGGCCTAGCAGGCCTCCCTGAAGCCTCTGGAGGACAGAAATAGCCTCTCCCAACCCTCAAACACCCTCTGGAGGCCAGAAATGGTCCATTTCCCAACTTCCAGTGTTGGCCCAGTATGCATCACTCCTTGTTTGATAGCATGACTCCCAAAACCAGCCTGTGGCATAAATATTGTATTAATGAACTTTAATGTTTGCTTTGAGTGGGGTGGGGATATTTCAGTTTAAGAAAAAGAGTCCAATGGTTTTCTGAAGTAAATTACAAGGTCTCCTCCTGAAAATCAGGTCAAAATAGGTTCAAAGTTTTCATTACATTATTAAAGCTTTCCTGCTTGCCTTCCTATGGCAAGTTTGGAAGCTAAATTCATCAAAGAAACATTTAAATATGTTAAAGGCAGTGAAGGGCTACCAAAATGTTTACCACCACATTGTGGGCGTGGCTTATGCATTTTCTTTCAAGATCTTTCAGTGCAAATTGTGTGCTCTGAAGTGGAGCTCGATTTTCGCTCCCCCACTTCATTCTACCATGTCCGGGCAGTAGCACACCCCTGGTTAAAGAGTTAAATAAGGTTCAGGAGGGAAGTGTTTTTAATAGGAAAGTGAACACAAGAACAAGGGGGCACAATCTGAGGTTAGTTGGGGGAAAGATTAGAAGCAACGTGAGAAAATATTATCTACTACTGAAAGAGTAGTAGATGCTTGGAACAAACTTCCAGCAGACGTGGTTGGTAATCCACAGTAACTGAATTTAAACAGGCCTGGGATAAACATATATCCATCCTAAGATAAAATACAGAAAATAGTATACAGTGGTACCTTGACATACGAGTTTAATTTGTTCCAGACCCGAGCTCGTAAGTCGATCAACTCGCATCTCGAACGAATGCCTTTAGACTTTGTTTTTTGCGCCGAGATAACTGGAAGCAAGGAGATTCTTGCACCACCTAGCGGAAGCTCGGCTCGTATCCCGAATTTGAGCTCGGGTGTCGAACAGAAATTTCACTTGCATCGCGGCTCGTAACTTGGAATTCTCGCATGTGGAGCAACTCGTATCTAGAGGTATTACTATAGTATACTATAAGGGCAGACTAGATGGACCATGAAGTCTTTTTCTGCCGTCAATCTTCTATGTTTCTATGTTTCTAAAGCAGCCCCCTCTTTTTTCGGTCTCCCACAAAGACTGGAAAAAAGAATCCCCTGCTTTTGTTACTCAATTAACCATAATGAGCAAATTCCTTAAAGCAGCATTTTTTCCCCTTCAGGCTTATGGAAAAATCTGAACAACAAAAAATATGGGATGATTTAATGAATAGCAGAGAAGTACTGCAGTCACATGAAGTGCGAACCACTTCTTCCTAATCATTTTTAAAGCATTCAAGGCTCCACTATGTATACAGGATTCTGAAGGCCATGCAGCATCCAAACACAAACACAGACACCCACAGAGAGAGTTCCTGTTTATACAAAACGATGACTCCCTGAAGTCATTTCTAGCACCAACATGTAAATCTGGATGCCGGTGTGATCCATTCATTGGGTATGATATTTTTTCCCCCCTCTTTATTTTTAGAGACACAGAATAGTCTGTTGTGAAACAAAATGCAGGAACTGGCAAGTAATCATCTCTTCTGATTAACACGACAGCCCTCCTACAGCTGGGATTCTTGTATCAAATCAACTTTGCTGTTGAATTGTCAGTAATTATATAACTACACAAAATGCTGCTTTGGCAAAGGAAATTTGTAAATAAGGAAGGAAAATACTGCAAATAGAAAACATGTTTTGTAGTCTGAAAGGGACATTTCCTAGCATTCTTTCTTTCTTCTTTAATCCAAACACAAGCCGTGTGTACATTTCCACTTGTTTCAGGTGTTTAATTAGTAATCTTTTATTTAGAATGTTTCGATCTTGGCGTTCCCTCTCCAAGACCTCCCCAGGAGGAAAAACAGATAAAACCAGACCTTCTACTAGTGATTTCAAATAGTTGTTCCATTGTTACTATTCTCCTGTGTTTTGAACCTCTAAAATGGATCCTACCAAGAGAAAGAAAACTGACTTAGTTCTTCCCATTTCTCTGGGGGTGGTAAAGGATAGATAACTGGGGGTTTCCACCTTACTTGTTTTCTTTTCTTTTTTAAAATATAATTTATTAATTTATTGAAAGAGGAAGGGGAAGAGGGGAGTACAAAATCAAAGGGAGGGGAGAGGAGGGGAAAGGAGAATACAAGTACAGTGTTCCCTCGCTTTTCGCGGGGGGTGCGTTCTGAGACTGCCCGTGAAAGTTGAATTTCTGCGAAGTAGAGATGCGGAAGTAAATACACTATTTTTGGCTATGAACAGTATCACAAGCCTTCCCTTAACACTTTAAACCCCTAAATTGCAATTTTCCATTCCCTTAGCAACCATTCAGATTATTACTCACCATGTTTATTTATTAAAGTTTATTAAAAAAATATTTATTAAAGGTGGACGAAAGTTTGGCGATGACATATGACGTCATCGGGTGGGAAAAACCGTGGTATAGGGAAAAAACCCACAAAGTATTTTTTAATTAATATTTTTGAAAAACCGTGGTATAGATTTTCCGCGAAGTTCGAACCTGTGAAAATCGAGGGAACACTGTATACTGAGTTTAAAGGTAAAAATTGGGAGGGATTACAGAAGTACATTATATTTCTTAATATATATATACATTGTTATATAGCAATTCATATTATTACAATATTTCTGTTCATGTTTCATTCTTGATTTACATTCCAATGAGCAGCTTTATTATATATACCATATGTTACTTAATAAATCTATTCGAAACATTTAAATATAATTAGTCTTACTGTGATTTGGTCCGGTATATAATATACTTAGGTTAGTAAGGCATTGTAATTTTTAGAGAGTGTTTAAAGGAGTGGGGATTGAGTAAGAAGGAGGAAGTGGGATGGGATCAGTCTGCATCAGTAGCAGACATTGAGTTTTAACGAGTTATCATTCTTATTAAGCAGTAAATATAGGAAATGAAAATAGTAGAAGATGTAAGATTCAAAGTTAAGATATGATTAGTTTTTTAATGGTTATTTAAGTATATCGGTAGAATTGAACTCAGACAGTTTTTTTAGTTGTTTCGTATTCTAGATATCCATTGATACCATTTCTCCCAGGCCTTATAGAAGTCTGATTCTTTTTTGTTTCACAGTTCCATCGTCATTTTGGAGAGTTCAGCTTACTTGTTTTCATCTGAACCAGTGACGGACTCCTATGGGAACGGTCAGGACACAGTTCCCATAGCAAAATTTGGAGCGCCACCCCAGAGCACATAATTTGCACTGAAAGATGTTGAAACAAAATGCATAAGCCATGCCCACTGATCTGAACTGACATTTGTTCCAGAAACTCACAAAAAGAAACTATCCTAAAGATGAAGAGTGTTTTTTTTAAACTCTAAAATAAACAGATTTCAATTGCGTCCATGGTGCTGATAAAGACCCTTAGCTTTAATATACAGACAATGCAATGGAAAGCCTGTAGGCAGTGATGGGCTTTTACAAGTATGGTCAAGTACACAGAACCAGTAGAAAAAAATTGGTCAGGTACGCAGTACCAATAGAAAAAAATTGATTTTTTTTCTTTTTTTCCCTTCTGGGCTTTGGGTATGTTTTTCCTATCACTGTAAATGAGGTTGAATGTGTATAATTTTAGAAGAGGTGTGTGTGTGTGTGTGTGTGTGTGTACATACAGATATAGTTTATATAGTAGATAATGTATATTTTTGTGTGCCTGTGCACACATATGGCATATAAAATTTACAATTTTATGCATGGTATGTCTGTATGTATGTTGGTTTTACAATAGGGGTTTTTAACTGTTTATATTGGATTGTCATATGCTTTTTACTACTGTTGTTAGCTGCCCCGAGTCTATGGAGAGGGGCAGCATACAAATCCAATCCAATCCAATCCAATCAAAAATATATACATAGAATTAAATAGTATACTTTGGATGCTCAGAAATAGTAAATAGATAGGGAAATTGTATCTCTTTGAGGCAACAAGAAGCTACGTACCCTAACCCTAACCCAAACCCTTGACGTGAGTGATGTCAAGTTGGCCACCTTTAAGCCAGTCACATGACCTTTAAGCCACCCTAGTCACATGATCGTCAACCCACTTCCACCTGGTCACATGGCTGACAAGCCACACCCACAAAATAAGCAACGCCCACAGTGTGGTAAAATTTTTTGCAGCCCTTTACTGCCTGTAGGCCAGATTTGGCCAATTAAGGCATAAAAAGAAAACCACCTATCCCAGACCAGTTTGCTCAAAGACAACTCAGTCTTACATGGCTTAGGACCAGACTACTTACAGGACCGTCTCCTGCCTCACGTATCACAGCGGCCTGTCAGATCCCAAAGAGTCGGCCTTCTCCAGGTCCCGTCAGCCAAGCAATGTTGCCTGGCAGGGACAAGGGGAAGGGCCTTCTCTGTGGTGGTTCCAGTCCTTTGGAACCAACTCCCCCCTGGAGATTCGCATCACCCCCCACTCTCCTAGCTTTTTGAAAGGTTTTAAAAATGCACCTTTGCCGGCAGGCCTGGGACCGTTGAGCATTGATACTCTGCTCTGGCTGATGCTATGATTGGGTTTGAATTAATACGGTTGAATAGTTTTTAAATTGTTTGGGTTTTAGTCTTGGTTTATACTTGAGTTTTTAAACTATGTATTTTTTATTGATTTTACTATGTAAGCCAGCCTGAGTCCCCTGGAGAAGAAATCCCAGTAAGTAAGTAAATAAATAAATATCTGTAGATGTTGGCAGAAAGTTGGTAGTTTACATGTAGCCTAATATCCTATTTCTGATTTAATGCTTTACCTAAGTTCCCCAAATATCTGGATATCATCTAGATATCAACAGTAATCCATGAAAGTGCTGCAAATGTTGATTGGAAGGGGAATGGGACGAAGGGTCACCACTTCTTGCAAGTTGTTAACATTTATGAGTTGTTGGCATTCTTGCCCAAAATTCAAAAGGGGAAGGGGAAGAAAACTTTAATGATACGTGATGATCTCTTGACAAATAAATATTTGTGCCTACATACATAAGAAGTCTTGGTCTCCTGGATATCAAATGGATAATCATGAAGGCCATGATGCCCATAGGAATCTTATTACCAAACTCTGGTTTGTGTAGTCATGCACAAAAGCTTTAACTGATGATGCAGTGATCCTTGTAAAGGAAAAGGCTGAGATTAATTTCTCTAGGAAATAAATATGTTAAATTTATTTATTTATTTATTTATTATTTGGATTTGTATGCCGCCCCTCTCCGAAGACTCGGGGCGGCTCACAACAAGTGGAACAAATCATAAATAATCCGACTAAATTTAAAATATTTGAAGATTAAAAAACCCCATATACTAACAGACACACACACAAGCATACCATGTATAAATTTAAACATGCCCAGGGGGAGATGTTTCAGTTCCCCCATGCATGACGGCAAAGGTGGGTTTTAAGGAGTTTACGGAAGGCAGGAAGAGTAGGGGCAGTTCTAATCTCCGGGGGGAGTTGGTTCCAGAGGGCTGGTGCCGCCACAGAGAAGGCTCTTCCCCTGGGGCCCGCCAACCGACATTGTTTAGTTGACGGGACCCGGAGAAGGCCCACTCTGTGGGACTTAATCGGTCGCTGGGATTCGTGCGGCAGGAGGCGGTCTCGGAGATATTCTGGTCTAATGGCATGAAGGGCTTTGAAAGTCATAACCAACACTTTGAATTGTGACCGGAAACTGATCGGCAGCCAATGCAGACTGCGGAGTGATGGTGAAACATAGGCATACCTAGGTAAGCCCATGACTGCTCTCGCAGCTGCATTCTGCATGATCTGAAGTTTCCGAATACTTTTCAAAGGTAGCCCCATGTAGAGAGCATTACAGTAGTCGAACCTCGAGGTGATGAGGGCATGAGTGACTGTGAGCAATGAGTCCCGGTCCAGATAGGGCCGCAACTGGTGCACCAGGCGAACCTGGGCAAACGCCCCCCTCGCTACAGCTGAGAGATGGTTTTCTAATGTGAGCTGTGGATCGAGGAGGACGCCCAAGTTGCGGACCCTCTCTGAGGGGGTCAATAATTCCCCCCCCCCAGGGTAATGGACGGACAGATGGGATTGTCCTTGGGAGGCAAAACCCACAGCCACTCCATCTTATCCGGGTTGAGTTTGAGTCTGTTGACACCCATCCAGGCCCCAACAGCCTCCAGGCACCGGCACATCACTTCCACTGCTTCGTTGACTGGGCATGGGGTGGAGATGTAAAGCTGGGTATCATCAGCATATTGATGATACCTCACCCCATGGAGGATGGAGGATCTCCTATAAAATAATCATATATATTTTATATATATTTATATATTTTCATTTATTGATTGATTTATTTGAATTTTATTTTATTTTATTTTATATTTTATTTTATTTTATTTTATTTTATTTTATTTATTTTATTTATTTTATTTTATTTTATTTTATTTTATTTTATTTTATTTTATTTATTTTATTTTATTTTATTTTTTCTTTTCATTTCATTTCATTTCATTTCATTTCATTTCATTTCATTTCATTTTATTTTATTTTATTTTATTTTATTTTATTATATTTTATTATATTTTATTATTATTTTATTTGACTTTAATGCTGCCCAATCCCGAAGGACTCAGCTCTTACCCGCTCTATTCCCAGAGGACTTGGTTTAATTACTCTTTTGCAAAAAGAAATATATGAAGTTACTCCTGCGGTCTCTGAGAGTGGAAGACTGATTTTTCCTTCACTTCACTGACAAGTTTGGGAAGTTGGCCAGAGCCAATATGACAGAACTAATATTCTAAATATTGTAAGAGGCACTCCAACCATTTTTATATGGTAAATTCCATGGACAAATTATCTATTCTTTTCCGTAAGAAAAGTATGAAATACAAACAAGAAATAACCAAAAATGAAGACACTCACCTCTTCAGGCCATAGAGCAGAAAGGTTTATGATACAGTATTCTATCTTCAGAATGCTCCAAGCAATTCCTAAGATTGCTCTGTTAAAAATTACTCCCTGGCTTATTTTGCAATAAATCAATGTGAAATGCAGTTTCCAATAAAATCTCCTAATGTATGAGATGCAATTCTGGAAACGTACACAGGTGGCATAGAAAAGATTCTGAAAATAATAAAATCATTCAATCCTTGATTCAATCGAGGAAGGCAAGAGAACTTTGAAAAATAATAAGTTTGGTTTAAAATAATAAGTTTGGGTTTGGTTTAAATGATTATGTTAAATGTTAAAAAGGTAAAATTCTCTTTAAGATCATGTTGACTCCATGGATAATTGCAGGGCGCTTTTAAAAATATATACTAAAATAAACATTCCGATTTCATCTTTGATTCTCATAAAATTTGCATAAAGTTTATACTGTATTTTCCTGAATAATCACAACAATCAGCCAAATTATCCCTCGTTTGTCCTCCCAATTGTTGGCATGTAATTCAGAGATGAAAGTTGGATGCTGAAAAAGTTTCAAATGTTCTTAAATGATCTGCCAACTTTGATATGAAACATGTTTTTTTTCTTTGCCAACTGTACTCTTTTCTCCACTACTGGAGGCTTTACAAAGTTTGCTTTTCCCACAGTTTCTCTGAGGTTGAGTTAATAAATCTCATTTATTGACTGATTAGAAGCTGCTTCGTATTCATTTAAGTATTTATGGATTAGAAAGAAGATAGGGACATGGAGAGAAGCAAATTTTCACTGCAATTACTTCATTTTATTTAAATCTGCAAAACAGTAGAAGCACCCTTATGAGTATTTTTTAATTGTTGGACTATTTTACAAAATGCATTTCATATATTACTAAACTATCTCCAGTATTTCAGATAAGAAAACTATAAGATAGTTCAATAATACTGCTCTTTCCAGGGTTCTCTTGATTTTTCAAAATCAAATAACAAAGCAATTGCATAGAAATTATGATAGACTTTCAAAAGTCCAATCATACTCAATTCTAAAATATAATGGCAATCTTTTTTTCTTTTTCAAGTTCATAGTCTCAAATGAACAATACTAGTAAAATTAGAAAACGACCAAACTTAAAGACCAAGATTGCAATATGGGTTTATCAAAAAAAGACATTGTGCAGAATCCTAGCTACATAACTTCCAGGCAACATCTAATTTGTCCTTTAAATGCAAAGTTCACGGTGTTCTTATCTGAAAGGAATCTTTTGGGAACCATCCCAAATTTCTGTTGAATCATTATTTTAATCCACACCTATTAAAAAATTCCACATAGTCTCTTCTTCCAGCTATATAACTTTATCTTTTCTTGATTTTTATCTGCTGCTCAAAGTTGGAATGTGTGAATCATCAGATGCAATTTCCTAAAAAAGAGAGTTGCACCATGCTTCAAGCTAGTGTAATCTTTGACAATTTATTCATAAGACATGCAATTATTGCAGAGTAGGTTATACTGCTATGAAAGTATATGCAGAGAAAAATAGCAGGAAACATAGATAAAAGCATTTCAGAAGAAGTCACCAAAACTTCTCATCACTATGCTCTCAATACCTTGCAGAAAGTCAAGTTCTTGAAAAGTGCTATTAAACTCCAGCTGAAGATGTGCATGGGTTTCCATTTGATTGAACAACCCAATGCATAGAATTCTTCACAGACAGGAAGAATGCATGTTATCATCAGTATCTGGATGTTTCCTTACTTAGCATAATTCTGTTCATTGAGTTTCAGAGGAAATCTATCTGTGAGAAAATCCTATTCTCCAATGAGACAGAGGAAAATTGAAGATGGATATGTAAAGCAGAGTTTCCAGTTAATTTGATTGGCTCTAATATCCTGCAACGTTCTACCTGTCAATGACTACTTCAGCTTCAATTGCAACAACACAAGAGCATGCAACAAATTCAAACTTAATATTAACCGCTCCAAATTTGACTGTAAAAAATATGACTTCAGCAACCGAGTTGTCGAAGCATGGAACTCATTACCTGACTCAGTAGCGTCAAACCCTAACCCCCAACATTTTTCCCTTAGACTATCCACGATTGACCTTTCCAGGTTCCTTAGAGGTCAGTAAGGGGCGTGCATAAGTGCACCAGTGTGCCTTCCGTCCCCTGTGCTATAGTCTCTCCTTATCTCATTTATCTTTTCTTCCTTTCATACATGTTCTCCTATATTTTTATATCTTTTCTTCTATCCTTTTCTGTATTTATATTACTACATATCTATTCTCTTCAATTTGTATTATGTATTGGACAAAATAAATAAATAAATAAGTAAGTAAGTAAGTAAATAAACAAACAAACAAACAAATAAATAACAATACTGAAATCACATTGACTGCTTTCACAAAACATAGAAAAATCTGTCCTGGAATGCTGCAAGAGGCAAAAACAAACAGAGCAGATAAAGGCAGGTGTGAAAGCATCACAGCCACCACCACCCCTTCAATGAGTTCACAAGATGTACTTAACTGTGAAATATTCAAAAAGTCTGTGTAAGTCCTGGAACAGTTCAAACCAAAATAATGGTCTTTCTCCAAACAGATAAATGCCCACATGAGCACTCCGCAATGCCTGTAATTGATCAGCAACTCCATCAACCTAATTGCCTCAGCCACAGGTGTTCTCCCTTATCTTCTATGATACCTGCGCAGTTGGTCCCTTCTAGCTATGAGCCTGCGCATATGGGCATCTATCAACCGATCCTCCTCCGAGTCTGACTTTCACTAATGGGGTCATTACCTAATGGGCTGTTTGCATCCACCTCTCCGTCCAATTCCACTCCTCCAGTGTCTGACCTTGGCAATGAATCTTCACTATCAGAAGATGCTGACAATAAGACAAGCCTCTGGGAACCTGAGGATTCTCCTAAACCAATGTCCAAATTCCCCGTCCCAACCACAACAGTGACTCATACAGTATACAGGTCCTCAATGGAAGGGAAGTTTTACCCACCTTGGAAGGGTGGAGGGCTGAGTCAGCCTTGAGAAGGTGAGATTTGAACTGCAGCTAGCAGTCAGCTGAAGTACCCTGCAGTACTGCACTCTAACCACTGTGCCATCTCGGCTCTTCACAATCCATTCAATTTCAAAGCACTCTGTTAATCAGTTCTACAACTTTCAGTGAGAGGACAGAATCATGTGTGGGTTCCACTTACCTTCACCACCAGTTCGCATCATGAGTAGTGTTGGGCGAACCGAACTTGCAATGTTCGGGATTGTGCCGAACTTTGCAGTGTTCGGCCTGCTGAACCCGAACTTTAAAAAAAGTTTGGGTAAAGTTCAGGTTCAGCTGAACACCACAAAATGCCGCCACCCAGGAGGAGAGTGGGGAATCCCATCGTGGGATTTCCCATCTCCTTTTGCTTGCGGCGCTGAAAGCAAAAAGAGGTAGGAAATCCCACGAACGGATTCCGGGGGTGGGGCTTTGACGTCATGGAGACTACTTCCTGGCCGGCCGAAATGGGGAGGAAGGAGTCTCTGTGACATCAAAGCCCCGCCCCCAGAATCCCTTTGTGGGATTTTCCACCTCCTTTTGCTTGCAGCACCACTGCGGTATCCTTTTCTGTAAAAATAAAAGGAAGCTGTTCTGTCGAGCTCTCTGGTAGACTCCTCCCGAAAATTCACAGATACAAATTTCAGACACACACACGTTTGAAAATTCAAACCAATTTTCTTTATACCGAAAATCCAAATAAACTAAGCCCTCTTTTTGTATAGCAAAGAGCACTCATCTCCAAACAAACTGGTAATTTGTACAAGTCCCTTATCAGTTCTGAGATACTTATCTTGCAGCTGTGAGGCAATTCACAGTCCTTTCACAAAGTGAAACACACTTTGCTCTGGTTTAGTTTCAAAGTGGGGAAAAATCAGCACACAAAGGTCGAAGTCAGCAAGGTAGGCACAAAACAAACCATCAGATAATCCTCCACAATGGCCAAACTCACAGGCTGCTATTTATAGCAGCCTCACTAATTACCACAGCCCCACCCAACCACAGGTGGCCTCATTTTCTTTGATAATAATCTCTCAGTTGTTGCTGCCTATGCATCGCTCTCCGCATGCGTGGCTGTATCATTAACTCTTGTTTCGAATCCAAGGAGAAGCTAAATAATTGATCTCCTTCTGAGCTGTCTGCCACACTCTCCTCCTCCCTGTCACTCCTGTCTTCTTGGTCAGAGGAGCCTTCATCAGCAGATTCCACCGGGAGCAAAACAGACCTGCGGCATGTGGATGTCTCCCCCACATCCACAGTCCTTGGGGCAGGAGCTGGGCCAGAGCTAATCACAACAGGAAGCAAGTGGCGAATTCCCCAACTCCTTGTTTATTTTTACAGAAAAGGATACCGCAGCGGGTTCGGGTTCAGGTACAGGTTCGGGTTCGGCGAACTCACCCGAACTTCACGGCAAAGTTCGGGTGAGTTCGCCAAACCCGAACTTCATTGGGTTTTCCCAACACTAATCATGACCTTTTGCATGCATGCTCTCGATATGCTCATGCGTGTCCCCTCATGCAATTCTGTTTCCACACATGCTCATTTGCTATAATCAGGCTGAAACACAGCTGAGGATCTGATCAACTGTGTTTCGGGCAAAGGAATAAAGGTAAGTATAAACCTAGGGGCAGGTGAGAGGACCCTTTTTCAAGCAGCAGCAGGGGGAAAAACTTCCAAACAGTAAAAAAAAAATCGGAAAAAATTCTCCATAAAAGATGGTAGCACCCACAGACCAGCACTGACCGAACTGGATCCATGACACCATTCTGACATCACCAGCGGATTTGGCCAATCCAGTCCGAACCGGGAGGAACCCACCCCTTGATTTTTTTAAATATTTATTTATTTATTGATTGATTGATTGATTGATTGATTGCATTTGTATGCCGCCCCTCTCCCTGGACTCAGGGCAGCTAACAACAGTGATAAAAACAGCATGTAGAAATCCAATACTAAAACAGCTAAAAACCCTTGTTATAAAACCAATCATACATACAAACATACCATTCATAAATTGTAGAAGCCTAGTGGGAAAGAATATCTCAGTTCCCCCATGCATGATGGCAGAGGTGGGTTTTGAGGAGCTTACGAAAGGCAAGGAGGGTGGGGGCTATTCTAATCTCTCAGGAAAGTTGGTTCCAGAGGGATGGGGCCACCACAGAGAAGGCTCTTCCCCTGGGTCCCACCAAAAGACATTGTTTAGTTGACGGGACCCGGAGAAGACCCACTCTGTGGGACCTAACTGGTCGCTGGGATTCGTGCGGCAGAAGGCGGTCCTGGAGATAATCTGGTCCGGTGCCATGAAGGGCTTTATAGAACAGCTAAGATCTTCATCCTTTTGAACTATTTTCAAATAGTTTCTTTTCAGAATAAAACCTTTTATTGAGGTTTATATTTCATGTTTCTTCTACATTTCTTTCTCTCTCGTATGGTTTTGTGGTCATTATTTTCTTTTACTTCCTAATGAATTACTTTGATGCCAAACACCAACAACAACTGTGACCTCTGGGCTTTAATGAGTCTCCTTTCCTCCAGAATAAATATACTTTGTGTCTCAGCTGGTGTCTTTGATCTGTAAGTTATATGGCTTTGGGTTCTCCTTATCTTGCACAAAGGTCAGTGAGAAACTTTCACAACCCAGTTTTCACTTTTATAGAAATTCTCCAGCAGAGTCACAAGAAATGATATCAGTGTACTTACAGAAATATTGATGAGCAAGCCACTGTAAACTAACTTGGGCATAAATGCATGTGTGGACATGACATTAAAATTCAGAGATAATGAAATCTGCAGAATGAAGAAGCATTTCTAGTAGAACTAGCTGAGAGAGATGTCTTATGGAAATGTGTAATTGTAATACCTGAAGTTTATTTCAAAGTTATGCATTTATTCCTTTTATGAATTGCTACAAAATTATTCTCAGAGCAAGAAGCGGGGGAGCTTTTTATTAACGGAGAGTCTCCAGTTGTTAGAATAATTTCCAGCCAATCTGA